>NW_019154098.1:44620734-44688234 GCF_002288905.1 Enhydra lutris kenyoni | reverse complement strand
CATCTTCACATGAAACTATGAATCAACACTAACTTCCTATGTGTAACAACAGTGATCGGGGAGTCTTTTCTTTTCTTTTTTTTTTTTTTTTTAATTTTGTCTCAATGGCTTATTTCCTAAAGCCACGCCAGTTGTTTAGTGCATTAAACCTGTTTCTACTAAGTTTTCCTAACTCCATCTAAATAGTAGCAGAATGTGATTCATTATGAATGATTACCCGAGTTCAAGTCACAGGCCTGTCACCACAGTTGGGTACAGTGCTGTATATTTTACCTCTGTAAACCTCAGTTTCCCCACATGTAAAATGTGTATAAAATCACTACCCCAAGTCCCAAGATTAAATAAAATGGCACGCATAAAAGTTTTCAGTCAAATGCTCAAAAAAAGAAAAAACAAATCTGTTCTCTATTAACAAACGGCTGGTTGCCAAAAAGGAAGGGTGTGGGGGGAGTGGGAGGAATGGGCAAAATGGGTGAAGAGGGGTTGGAAGATACAGGTTTCTAGTTAGGGAATGAAGAAGTCATAGGAATAAAAGGTGCAGCTTATGGGAATATAGTCAATATTATTGTAATAGTATTATATGGTAGTAGTATTATATGGTAGTCAGCTACACTTGGGGCGAGCAGAGCATAACATATAGAGAAGTTGAATCACTATGTTGTACACCTAAAACCAATGTAATATTGTGTCAACTATATTCAAATAACAAAATTTTAAAAAGACCCATTCTCTATTCACTCGCTTAGCAAATTTTCACTGCCTGCCTATTACATGCAAAGCACTATTGATTAATGTCTTCCCCTAACTTATCTTCCTAAGGTTTTTAGATAAATGCATATCTTTATAAAAAAGTATTATACTCAAAAGTATGCCATTTTTAACATGTGGGAAATCAACTTAAAGTTACCAAGTTTTTCTGTAACTGAAGTTATGGAAACCACTGTTAGAGACCACATCAAATTTATAAAGCAGTTTTCAAAAAATCATTTTTTTGTTACATAGAACATATTCACCATTTATGTAACACAATCACTGCTTTGGACTTATTCTGTGGCTCTTAGGTTTAATTTATTTGTGAGTTACAAAACCCATTATGTAAAACTCAAGAATGAATAAAAAGGAAAAGGTAAGTGATTGTCAAAACTAATTGCAACGTGCTGACACAGTTCTGTGGCGATCACCTTCCAGTCCTGGAGGAGAGCAAGGTGGAGCTGGCAGATTGTGGGAAATGCAAAAGCTTTTTGTTCTTAGGAGTGCAGAGTAGAAGGAGGTAAGAGTTAAAAAGGTGAGTTGCAAAATCTCTGTCCAATGTGAGTTATTATGATTTGAAGCATGTCTACTGCACTAGACTCTAACTCGGGCTTTAATTCTGGGGCTTCTTCGGAAAAAACAAAAAACAAAAAGCAAAAAAAAAACAACCAACCAGTATGGGTTTGCCCATGATACATCCACATCATAAAAATGAATGATCTATTTCAAGAGAAAGGAAACTGGCGCCTGTCACCTGAATTTGAGTTCCACCATAAGGGCTGAATATGTGACTCACAGCTTCCCCATGACTCGATTTGCTATGGAAAAATTGCCTTCCTAAGTAAAAATCCTCTACTTATACAGAAAATCACAGCATGTATAAAAGTGATTTAGGAC
This sequence comes from Enhydra lutris kenyoni, assembly GCF_002288905.1. Lineage (NCBI taxonomy): Eukaryota > Metazoa > Chordata > Mammalia > Carnivora > Mustelidae > Enhydra > Enhydra lutris. The sequence goes on along the minus strand of NW_019154098.1, from coordinate 44,686,587 downwards.
CCCCCCCAAATGATATATGTTCTAATTTCCAGTGTGATAATGTATAGAACATGGACTTGTGCTAAAAGCAGTACTTCTGGGCACCTGGGTGGCTCAGTTGGTTGAGCAACTACCTTTAGCTCAGGTCATGATCCCAGGTCAGGGTCTTGGGATGGAACCCCACATCGGGCTCCCTGCACAGCAGGGGACCTGCTTCTCCCTCTCCCTCTGCTGCTCCCCCTGCCTGTGCTCTCCTGCTCTCTCTCTATCGTACAAATAAATAAAGCCTTTAAAAAAAATAAAATCAATATTTCTGTTTTCAAACTAATGGCTTAAGTAATTCTACCTATAACAAAGAACTGTTTGTTTTTTTTTTTTAAACAATTAGTGGTTAGCAGAGGTTGGGAGAAGGGAAAGTGGGGTATTATTGTTTAATGGGTACAGAGTTTCAGTTTGAAGTGATGAAAAAGTTCTGAAGACAGATGGTGGTGATGGTTACATGACATTGTGAATATACTTAATGCCACTAAACCATCCACTTAGAAATGGTTAAAAAGGTCAGTTTTATATTATGTTTATTTTACCGCAATCAAAATTTTAAAAAATGTTATTAGCCTCAAAAATGAAAACACATAGAAGAACAATGTATTCCTGGTTGTAAATCCTTGCTTATCTAGACTGATAATAAAAAAAAAAAAATCTCTCAAAGCAATTATGTCAAAATGAGCAGCCAATTAGATTAAGTGAATCATTAATGTAATAAAAACATTTTGTCATTGCAGAGAGCCCCTAGTCATGCCAAGAGGTTATACCTATGGAATTTTATACACACTACACACACACACACACACACATACACACACACGACTAAGAAAATAATAAATTTGTAGAACCTTATCTTTATTAGTCAAGTAGTACAAGAAACCAAAGTGGGGAGGTCCATACATAATGCACGCTTGAGAACCCTGTTACTACAGAACTCTCAGACTTAAACATGCAATCTCCAGGTGTGGAGTATATTAGAACAAAACAGCTGGGAGAACAGTCCATATTGTGAATCTCCCACACACACTACCCCTTTCCCCAGAAAATTGGGCTCATTTCCATTTGCTTACCACCAGTCCTAGTACGAGGGTGCGGACTCTCTCTCCTATCTCTGGAGAAATGTCATTGCCAAACTGCTGCAGGGTAGTAAGGAACCGTTTCAGCTTACTGAGCTGCCTGGCGCCACAGGCTGGGGGCAGCTGTTGATTAGCCAGAGAAGAAGAGGAAGAGGAGGAAGGCCCATTGCTAAAGCCATTGGGCGGCGAGGGGGCGCCATTCAAGGCTGTGGGTGAATGGCTCGTGCCATTAGTTACTGTCGAGAGCACAAAATCAGAAAGAAAAAAAATAAATAAATTTATAGGGAATATGCACAAGGAAATTATAACCAAGCTTCATTCCCTTTAAATCTAGTGGATTGTGTAATTTAACAACTGTTGGGGGTTTGCTGTAAAATGCTCTGACTTCACAGGATGACCACAGGTTCGGGTCCTCTGTAACTAAATGAACCTAAGTCCTCACCCTGCGTGAGGGTATTCTACACGGAAGCTGGTAATAAATGGGAGTTGGCTGTAACACAGGGACAGCCCTGCCTCCCATGTGCACATATGCCAACCACCTGAAATGTTTCAAACACAGAACAAATAGTGGTGGGATGTCAGCCTTTTGTCACAGGCTTACATCAGTATAACGGGACCATTCCTTTCTAAACTGTTCCCCCAGAGAAAGTGTACATTTGGTGGAGACTAAATTTATCACTGAACATTTTTAATCATGTTTTGTACACACAACTGACAGCTGTGTTTATAGAAATAGGACTTTCAAGTTTTAACCTTATACCACCCAATTAGAAGGCTATTTTCTCCCCCTCATATTTCTTAACCACTTCTTTAGGGAAAATGCAAATTTTGCATAAGAAGCCAAATGGATATGGTAATTATGAAAGAGTTATTTCAAGAAATTGAAAAGGGACATCTCATTCCAACTAATAGCATGGGTGGGTGGTAATTTGATAACTTCATTTCCGATAAAATTTATTTGAACAACAAGATCACTCGTAAGAACAAGACTGGAAAATTTGGCACATTCCTCACTGAAGACAATGTTGATTTTATTGTATTAAATCTATTAATTCAACAAACTCATCTTTATCAAACCCATCTTTGTAATAGAATGTTGACAGATTATCTCCAACCGTGGTTGGAAGATGTCTTAAGTACTTTATTCTTCTTAAAAGTTTCAAGATAATGAAATGGTCCCTTGTCCCAAATGAGCACCAAAGCACCCTGTCACGGAATGATTGCTCACTAGGACCTCTCACAGGAGACATATGCCTATCCCTGTGGCTTTGGGTAACAACAAACCAAATACAAGATGACAGGGTAACAAGTTGGCACCGGCACAGCCTCCTGTTCCTTCCACGTTTGGAAAGGTCTTTTAAACAACAGTGCGACGCTGCCTAAACAGCCTGGGCTGTGTATTTTGCCAATCCCTTATAATCCCACGGATCTATCTGTTTTTGCCTGTTCGTTATTTTTCATTCATATAGACTTCACGGCACGTGGTCTGTAAATAGTATTATCTGCAACAGATAGCGTTTATTAGTTTCACAAATCCTTTATGACACTTTTGACCAGGATTCTGAGACTGACTGAAAACAAAGCTATCCACTATCCCTACTGGAATATACAGGAAAGAAAGAGAAGTTACTCTCTGGTCAGAATGTTCTGTCCCTTCCTGGGACAACCCAGAAAGCAACACACACCACTGATTGAGAACACAAGGCCTGAGTCAAGCTGGAAGTAAGTAAAGATTTAATAAAAGTCTGGCAGGTTCGAGAAAAGAAAGATGCTCCTTATTTCAGGAAGTTTTCCATATGTGACTGTTGCCTAGAGCCATACCCCTTCTAACTTAAGACTGCTAGATTTCAATATTATTTGTAAATAACAGAAGAAAGTAGCATTAGAAGATCAGAAGCAACCTGGAAATAATTGTAGGATATTAACATGTTCCAAGTCAAAACGGACAAACTAAAATAAGGAGCTTCACGTTGAGTCGAACTAAAAGTTACAATGATAACAAATGGAGTCACAGACCCAATGAATGCTGTATTTTTCACTGCAGAAATCAAAGCAGACTACAACTCTGAAGCAAAAATGGAAAGGCAGGCAAATATTGGCGGTCATACAAACTATACTGAAGATGCTATACGTCTGCACAGGCTTATTACCTGCTCACTGCCAATTAAACAATTTGGTGGCAGGGAGGGGTGCTTCATGTCTGTGGAACACACTGTTGCTGGATCTTATTTTCCCTTAATTTTCATATGCAGGAAAAAAAATTTAGACTTTAAAATGCAAACAGGAAATGCAGAAATGCCTACTCACAAGTCGTCGGCGTAAATGAACTGGTTCTTGGAGCTCCTTGAGTTGTGGGGGGAGGTGGCATGGTGGGAGGAGTCAGCCTGGATGGGGTCTTCACATCCACAGGTGAGTCTGGCATCGTGGAGTGCTTCTCAGTCCGATCTGGAGGACGCCACCATGAATAGGTTATTTTACTCCTTAAGCACCTTCGTGGTTTTTTGTTTCTTGTTTTTTTGTTTTTGTTTTGTTTTGTTTTTAAGTGGGGCTCCTCTTTTTTACAAGCAAGTGAACAGAAGAAATCCGACATCTCCTATCAATAAAGTAGGCTTATCTACTGAAGTTTAAATCGGGACTTTATCATCCAAACCCCACTTAAGAAGGTGTAGCACAGATGGCAGGACCTCATTTGTAACTGGGTTATTTTACATCCTATTGTTATTTCTGGCTTGGGCAGATGCTACCTTGGTAGTGTTATATGCAAGAGCACAACTTCACTGGAAGCTGAAGCCAACATTAGCAAGAGCTAAAAAAATAGATGGGGAAGTAGAATGGTAATAAACCCTTTAGCTCAGAAACGACACAAATCTGAAGTCTGTTAGGCAGGTGAGATACTTGTAGGAGCCAGCATTTTGCAATGATTTTTCCGTAACACCTGCCATTCCTTTTCCACGCTCCATTTCTGGCCTAGTAGATGAAGCAGGTTAGGTCTCCCAGAGACAGTGCTCATATCAATGTTTCTCTGCCCTGCTTGAAAAATCGCCACTACAGGAATGCGGTCTTCTACACAACGAAGGTAAACTAATTTACTCAGAATCTGTGAGTTTATGAACCACCGTTTTAGAAAACATGAGACCAATACTTCGATTAATAATCCCACGCAGAGTAAGAATGGAACAACCCCCAAACTGACAACTAAGAAAAACTGGAGACAGTCTCTCCCTGTATTTTTTCATGCATTTGGGACAGATATGGAGAAACTTCCTGATTACCCAATAATGAGCTTTTGAGCTTCAGGACTGTTTTCTACTAAGTATATTTTTATTTTTCCTTTGAAATTTCAAGCTGCTTTTTTTTTTTTTTTTTTGTCAGTCAAATTTGTTTATCAAAGCGACAGATCTCCAGTTTAAAAAAAAAAAAAAGTGGGTTTCATTTGTTACTTCAGATCCAATTTTCTACAAACACCATGTGCCTGTGCGCACGTGCGCACACATGCCCCCCAAAATGTCTGAGGTGCCTCTTACAGTCTCAGATGCAGATGGTTCCCACTTGGACTGTTTAAAATGTAACACAGACTACTGATCAAGAAAGAGTCTTTTAAAACCTTATGATAACCAAAGGCAGAAATTCTCAAAAATTACTTAAAAGTCTGTTCTTTGAAAATGAAAAATCCAAATTACTACTATGGCAATTCCAAACCCAGCTCACACCTTTATTCAGAGCCGATTCGTTAAGACTTGGGTAGCAAGAGAACATAACATTTTCCAGTTGAAATATACTGTACTAGGGAAAATGGGAGAAAAGAATGAAAATATAATCATCATTCTAAGAACAGCACTTCAATAACCTAGCAGCCGGGTCTCCAGTTCTTAATCTCGACTGCTGGCTGAGGAGCAACTGTCCCTTCAGTAAATACGTGTTCTGAGTGAAATGATGGTGAAAACACACCATGGAGAGCATTTCTACCTTTTTCTTCCTGTTCATAACTCATCTTCATACTGCAATTCCAGAGCATTTAACACCCAGAATCAGTAAATCACTTACTCTAGGAAAACACAGAAGTTAGGCAGGTTTAAAACCGCTTTTTCAACGGTTAAAATCACTGCACAGTCTACTCACCTCAACCAACCTCAGCAACAAGGGAATAAATAGCTTTCCGCTTATGTTGCAGCTGAGGGAAGAGGTACGGCAGCAAATACAAGTCTCCCTAAATAAAGGCAAATATTTCTGTCATGCCAAGGAAGGAGGGATCGAGGGAGGCTTGCCAAAGTCGGCTGGGAGATAACAGTGGGAACTGCTGGTCCATCTGGTTTTCATTCTGCTAACACTCACACTGAACTGTGAGAGAAGGCAGTCCAGATACACAGACTTGAAGCACGTGGTCGCACAGACAGAGAGAGGAAGAGCAGGAGGGGGAAGGGGAAGTGGGAATAATGAAAAAATAAATAAATAAAGCAATGGAAGGCAAAGAGGAGAGAGAGAAGATCAACACAGGGAGAAAACAGCCTACGTGCAGAGAAAGTTACTTGGGATGGCTTCGTCTACCCCAAAAAGCAGACCCTTAGCGGGCACAGCTACTACATCATACTTACCTCCATGTACCTCCTGGGCAAAACCTAACCTGGAAAACAAATCTTAATCCCTGTGTGTCTTTACTCTGTTTGCCGACGCTAAGAGGAAAGGAAACGAACAATAAAACTGACAACAGGGCTTCCTCTCCAAACTCGAGATGAACTTAATAATAGTAACAACAACAACAATAAAAGGTAGATGAGTGATATTGTTAAGATTCTTCAAATGACACCGATACTTGAAGAACAATAACCACTAAGCCAATAAATAGCAAAAACAAAAAACAAAACAAAACAAAAAAACAAACGCACCGCTGCTTCTAACAGGAATATATCCATCCTAACTGGAATATACGTATACTATGTATATACTTGGGATTTTGACTTTAGCCAGATTTCTGTGACGGTTAGCTTCACTCTGATCAAATGGAGCTCCAACCCAGAGGTCCTACAGACTTAGACAAAGTGGGACCATATGTAACTCATTCTATGCTATTCAGTGCAATCAATCCAGGATGGGGACCAATGGTGAACTAAGCAGCCAGGCCTAACCCGTACACACACACACACACACACACACACACACACACACACATACTCTCTGGAGTAGAGAGATTTAAGATAAATTCAGAAAATATGTTTCAAGTATGCTGAGTTCTGTTGCATTTGTTTTGGATTACTTAAAAAAAAACATTTTGAAATATATATTCTTGAAACTTTTATAGCAAACAGCAAAAGAGCTATGATTCAACCACTGAAGTATTTCACTCCACTTCAAATCAGAGGACACAGTAAAACCAATATTAAGTTAGAATATTTCTTATGTAATTTTTTAAGTTTCCGAAAATTATACTGTTCTTAGACATAGTTTCTATTTTTAGTCCCTGCAAGGGAATGCTGACATTTATTGAAAGATTGACACAAAATGATAAAAAAGAAAAAAAAAAGAAAGAAAACAAGTCTCTATCAGAGCAGGAAGGTATATATAATCGAAAGGACTGACTTTACTTCTACCTTAAGGATTCTCACCACTTCTAAATAAAGATCTCCCCTATGCGGTAACATTTCAACTCACCTGGCAAATATCCAACACATATGTCCCAAAGATGGCTGAAACATGGAAGAAAATGTGGCATATATAAATACATTACTGATACCATTTCAATATCCAATTCAGTGTCAAGGCCTTCTAGAAGTGGTATGTTTTCCATTTCCTTTTTTCTTTTTTTAGGTAAAAAAAAGAGGTATGGCATAATCTACCATAGCACTTATTTTACTTTTAGTGAGTTCAAACAGTTCCAGATGTGTTTTTAAGGTAGGAAGATGAGGCATTCTGTATTTGCCTTGTTTACATCCTATTCTAGAGATGATTCGGGTAAATAGGAAGTTCAGGGCTGGTAGACAGAACATCTTTTTTTCTCCGCATTCATCATGGCAATTATAAAAGAAGAATTAGCTGTGTCCAAGGAGATGTTATGGATTGAGAAACCTCTTGGCGCATTAGCAGTTCGGCCAGAGTTAGCCTGACTGGAGTGAGCGAGCACCAGCTATAGGAGCGAGAAGTTCAATAAAGCGGAGTAAGCCCAAGAGGAACTCAAGTACTACCACCAGGAAGGAGAAGACAGTTAGGGAGGCACAGAACTAGGTACAGAATTTTTTACTTCTATGCAAAACACAGCAAACACAGACCTGACAACAGAATCACTTAGTGACTCCACTGTCTGCGTGTGAGACACTGTAAGAGACCGTCTGCAGACCAGCATGGTGTTCACCCAGCCTCCACAATGCTGCCATCTCATTTCCCTGCTGAGCCCTTCTGGAAAGTTCATTCCTGCTTGGAACCCTTGAATAACACCTGAGAATAAAAGTCAAATGCTAACATTTTATACCTGATGGAATGAGACAATGGATGACTATTTGGAATAGTAGATGAATTTCCCAGTTAGGACAGACTTGGTTTCAAACATAGACTCAGCCCTTAGCAGTGGGTCCTCAGGCAAGTTATCTGGAGAATGAGTTCCTCCTAAGAATAGGGTTACAATCCTCTCTGCCTCCTCAGGACCCTGACACAGTGCGTTACTCACGTCAGGCACCAACATGTGTGATCTCCATTCTCTTGTGCCTGCCTCTTTGTGATCCATTCACGGCTTTATTTCCAATGCCTTCCCCCCAACGTCTATGCTCTATCTGTACAGGGCACCTGGACACTCCCTGGCTTTTCTGCCTCCCTTTTTGTGCTGTTGTTTCCTTCATCTAGAAGGATCTGCCCCATCTACCCCATTCTTCACTGCCCATTACAGACCCTCTTACAGCTCTTCCCAGGTGCCCCAAGCACCAACCACATCATGCTTGCTGGGCCTTTATTTTAGCATTTACCGCAGCCTATGTGGACAATAGTTGTGTTTCTACATGTACGTGCATGTTGTATACCTAATCACCCCAACCAGGGAAAACTACTTGATGGCATTTCTTCAAATGTTTCATTTAAAAGATAAACACACAACCATCAACAGCATATAAATATATAATTAGAAAATCGAATGTAGGTAACATGGGAAAATGCTGGGGACCTGAAATTTAGTTCGACTTTGTGATCAACTTACACGGTTTTACATGGTTAAGTGGAAGAATGATCTGTTACCTCACGTCTTATCACAGGTGTTTGATGATGACTGTTTTTTCCCCCCTGAAACACAAATATGACCTTAACTCTTTTATCATTTAAAATCTTCAGGAGGGAGTGTCTATTGTCCACAGAATACAATATAAGCTCATGAGCTTAGCTTACATCACAGATACTATTGAGTTCCTGCTGAACATCCCTTCTCCCTTTCTTTCTTGCTGGAAAAGTCCTGATTTTGCTCAGGTTGTCCCATTCCCCTTTATCAGCAATAGGTTTCAGAAATGAGGGCTGTGCTCCAATTCTGGACAAGGGGTCATGAAGGGAGGTCTATGGAAGAAGTTTTAGGAAAGACTTCCTCACTATTTAATCAGAGACCCAAGGAAGAAGCAGACCCTCTCCTTCCGATAGGCACCGTTATATCTGCGATTACTTCACTTCACTTCTTTGGGGTCTATTTTTCGTACCCATAAAATTAAGCATCTTAGATTATATGACCTCGGGGATCTTTCACAAACTCTAATATTCTCTGGTTTCTTTATACAGATACAGCTTATGTTCATTTCAAATGCAAAGAAGACTACCCAGAGAACATAAATCTGACAATAAAGGGACTACACAATTATTTTGAAATTGGTGATCATAACCAGACTTCCTCTGTTCACATAAATATCTATGTCCATAAGAACGTGTCTGCATAGAAATCTTTACCCACAAACATGACAATTAACATCTACCTCTTGTTTTCAAATACACCTTTAATCCTCATTACTAAATCTCTACCAGTGATCTGGTTATGAAATAATCCTACCAATGTCCACTTGTCCCTATTTAGTTACTCACTTTCTTAGCCTAGGTTAAAGAGAGTACTCTACACTCACTTTCACTTCCTCCTCATTTCCCATTCTTCAAGTACTTCCAGTGGACACCTACAAGACTGTCTGCCTAGAAAGTTTCCCTCCCCATACTGGGACCTACCATAACTACTAATCTCGTAACTACCATGGGAGTCACCATGTTCTTTCATGACCTTGTATGAAGAGACCAGCAGCTGGCTCAGGCACAGAACCTCATCCAAGATGGGCAATGTCAATCATTCTCCAAACATTTTTACCTACAGATTTGAAGGAAGAAAAACAATCCCACTCCAGAGGTCAAAAACTGCACTCTCTACTGTCCTCCATTTTGAGAAAGCAGGTATTTCATGAAAAAGGCGGCAACTAACAGGCAGAAAGAAATGATGAGAAATGGCATGAGAGTATCTTGATAGTGCTAGGTAAAATTCATCATTCTCCTAGATCTTTGGGGCTAGTGGCATCTCTAAAATTCCTTCAACATGATCTTCCAAAGCGTCTACAGTTTCCAGTCCATCTATCCCTCCTTTGCCTAAAAACTAGTTTGAGTTACTTTTCACATGAAACCAAAGAACTCAGACTAAAATAATACTGGAATGTAACATCAAGGTAGCCTCCTAACTCCCACTGAAACTCTTCAATGATCTCTTCATTCTTAACCAGCAAACACTGGGGACTTTACCTGGCACCTCTGTAACATCTGACACTGGTTCACCACTCCCTCCCTTTTGAAACATTGTCGTCCCCAAGATTCCACAAGTCCAACGCTCTCCTTGTTTTTCTCAGGCCATCCCAGCTGCTCCTTCTCAGTTTCTTTTATGGCTCACCTTTCTCCACCTTTCTGATAACCACTGATACCTCCCCCAACATTCCTGCATAGTTCCTCTTCAAATTTTCACTCTATACCTTTTTCTTAGTGACTTCATTGGTGTGCTGATGGTCTCCAAATGGCCCTTGTGTGGATGACCTATACCCATTCCTCTAGACCTCCCACCCCTCCCAAGTTCTACTCTCCAAACATCCAGAGGGCTAATCCCTTCCACAGCCTGGAAGGAGGGATTCAACCCCCCCCCCCATCCATCATCTCTTACCGGGTCTAATCAACAGCCCACTGAATGGTCTTCTTGCCCTGTACTATTCATCTCTGGTCCATTCTCCAAATCACGTAGTCATTTCACCACATACGTCACAGATGTGATCAGAGATCTTACTCCTCCTTAACCCCTCTTCTTAGTAATCTTCAAAGACCTTTTGTAATGTTAAGCATAAAGTCCATGTGTCTTAATGGGGCATTAGAAGACCTGTGGGACCCATCTGATTCCTTTAACTGCTCCAGACTCATCTTAACTCCTCACTTCCACCCCCATCCACACCTCTGAACTCTGAACTCCATATTGAACTAACACAGCTTTAAATTCTTGTGGGTCAATCAGGCGTCCCTCACACCGCATCCTTTACCTTCCTTAGAATATTCTACACTCCACTGCTGCCTGGTTAAGTCCATTGTTTTTTTAAAACTTCTTTTGTGTGTCACTTCAGCCAAAGAACCCTCCGCTGATCCAGACAGGCCCATCTTCCCTTACTACCCTGTCTAGATCCCTCTTAGAGCACTGACCACACTGTATTTAAAACCAAGTCAATCTCTCCACCTAGATCATAATTTATTCAAGGATACTGAAGACATGTTACTTGTTTTTATATTCTCAGCACTCTACACAGTGCCTGATACACAGAAGCTGTTTGGTGCATTTAGTATTTTAAATGAATATGGATTGCTATAATGTCATAAGGGATGTCTATAGTCATAACCTTGAGACTCCAGAACTTTCAAGAGATATGATAAATTTAACTTAAAATCATCTCCATCTTTGTTCTATCATCCTAAAAGAATTCTAAAAAGAATTTCTATATTCTAAAAACACTAAATCACCAAAGATAAATCTAAAAAGACACCAGTAAATTATTGAATTCACCAGCCTTTCAGTAATCACAACATATTCTCTAAAAGCCTTTTATATAATATTTTTAAAAAGGCTATGTAAGGCAATTTATATACATATAACCCACAGTCACCAAAAGCTCCCTTTTTGACAGTAATTGTGCAATCATACATATGCACATTCAAAATGAAGAGAAAAGCATATTATGAACCCAAAACACTATTTTTTCCTACATTCCACAAGAGTTTCTGCTGCTTGTCTATGGATGGTGGGATTACACATTATTTTTAATTTCTTGCTATTTTCTCATTTATTCAAATGTTCTACAATAAGAATGTTTTATTTTTACAAGCAAGAAAATATACACACAAAAACCAACTTATTAGGATAAGTCACCTAGAATCTGGCATTGGGCACTGCACCAAAATCTCTGCATGCTTTGTCTCGTTTTAAATCTATGAAAAGGTATTACAGATTTGCCCATCTTATAAAAAGGAACTGAGGCCTAGGGAGGTTGGACAATCTGTGCAAGATTACAAGCCAGAACCTATTCCAGGCCTTCTTAGAGTTCAAGATCATCTAAAACCAATGTTCTTTTATACATGATCTAGGAAACTGAAATAAAGACACATTCTATAAATGTTAAATTGAGAGTAAGCATCATACTAGAACTTTATCTTCCAATATTACTGTACTGACCACCTGTGGCCATGTAAATTTTAATTAAAGTTAAGAAAAATTTAAAATTTAGTTCCTCAGTCACATTAGCCACACTCAAGAGTTCAACAGCCAAGACTACACAGTTACACAGCTGTGGCTGGTGGTTACCCTATTAGGGAACTCGGCCCTGGAGTGCTTCTGTGTTCGCAGAACCACGGCGCCATACTAGAATCATGGCTCCATGGCAGAAGTCCCTGGAGCTAACAACGCAGACTGAAAGAGCAGGGATGAGGAAGGATGAAGCACTGGCTCCACCCTAAACACCTTCAGTCCCACTCAGATCCTTTGCTTGATTTATAAATTGTGCTTCTGCAGAGGATTTCATTTGGTGGTTAAGGGGTAGAAAAAACAATGGCTTGAAATCCAGTGACTAAGACAAGGGAGCTCTCAGCTCTGAAAAAAGTGGAAGACAGGAAATTAGTAAGGCCAAGATCTCAGTCCTGTGACGAGCCAGTCAGCAGCTGGACCAGCAGCTAACCTGGAATCCAAGGGGATAGCCTAAAGACCAACTTCATGCCTTTAAAGAGCATGAACTTGGGTTAAGATGGGAGACGGGCAAAAGAATGAAGTGAATCCATACTAATCTACCACTATTTCTAGAAAAAAAATGGTTTCAATAATGCTTGGGTCATGTGCTTATGGGGACAACAATGGGAATTTCCCTTCCCTTCCTCTTGAGTATTTTTATCTAGCTAGTGCTTGACGTATTTCTCTTAGTTCTGAGTGTCTCCCTAACCACAGTGTCAGCTTCGAGAAATTTCTACCTCTACATGTTAGTTCCTTGAAATTGTCACCTGTCCCACAGCTGTCACCACCTTTGCTCTTGTGACTCCTGCTGCCAAGTCTAAGAACCACTTCCTAGAGGCCCACCATGTGGGTATCAGGCAGCCCAGGGTTTAGCTACTCCACTTCAACCAGCACCATTCCACGTCTATGTGCTTTATGCACTAGTGTTCTATTTAAGATTTCCTTTAGGAAAAAAAAGAAAAAGGAGTCTCCTGTTTGAGAAGAGTTTGAACCCCCTGGCACAGGCAGCCAGCAAATGTTTGCCGCATGGCAGTGATAAAAATACTTAAGGAAAAACCAAATCACCCAAATGCACAGAAAAGTAACTCCTGCTTATGTAAGGAGCAGCAAAAGACATAGGTATCACCAAGGGTCTATAAACTGATCACATGTACCTGTAGAACACCCTGTTGCCAAACCGCAGATTATTCCAGAAAGTGGGAAAAATCATTAAATAATAAGTGACCCAAACACTTCACAATCTTTCAGTATGGACAATTTTCCTCCAGTAATATCTGCCTTATTTGCCAGTGTTAAGGGCTATTAAGAAGGCTGTGGAGCTGCTGTAGGGGACGGTATACACAGCCAGCGCCTCAGGTACCAACATCCAGGTAAGAGCTAGTGACTCAAGGCAGAAAATGATGAAGGTACACAACGTATGCTTGCACCTGCAGCTGAATCTCAGACAAGGAAGAAGTAGGAGCTCAAATGACTATTTGTTGAATTTAATCGAACATGCTCTTAAAGAAAACAGCCAGTACTGTTAGTTTACACATGATAGGCATTAGGAAACCACAGAGTTTTTAGGTAGTTGAGTGATACGCTCATTTCTGTCTTATATTACGGATATATATGGAGCAGAGAATAAATAGGGAAAGAAAGGCAAGAGAGCAGGGGTTCTGGTTTGCAATAGCCTAGGCTGGAAATAATACAGGCATCCAGCATGGAACTGGCTCTAAAGAATGTAGGCAAGAAGATTCAGGAGACATTTTTATAGTCTATGTCAAATTTACAGAGCTTGGCAGTAAAATAAAATTAAACCTTGAGCAGGGCGCCTGGGTGGCTCAGTGGGTTAAAGCCTCTGCCTTCGGCTCAGGTCATGATCCCAGGGTCCTGAGATCGAGCCCCACATCAGGCTCTCTGCTCAGCAGGGAGCCTGCTTCCCTTCCTTTCTCTCTGCCTGCTTCTCTGCCTACTTGTGATCTCTGTCAAATAAATAAAATAAAAAAAAAAAAAATTAAACCTTGAGCAAGGAGGAATCTAGAGGTTCATGGTAATGTTAAAACCAAAACCAAAACACAGCAGGGAGAATCATTTGGAAAAAGGCGGGTTAAGTTAAATCATAGTTTATTTAGAGATATCCCTGCAAGACTGTTGTTCTTACATAAAACATCCTGAATGTCTTCCTCTTGTACACGGGTCACCATCAAATTATTCTTCCTCCTAAATGTGCTTCTCCAATGCAATGAGCACCCTCAAGGACCACTAAGCCTCCCTTGGACTTTCTCAGAATCTAGCCTGGCAAAACCCTTTCCCCCTACACCACAATCCATTTATCCCACAACAGGTGGGATGATCTTGTTAAACACAGAAGTATTCACTCGCCAAAATAAATGCATTCATTCAAAACTACCTGAGCCATCTACAAAGTCCCAGGTACTGTTTAAGACAGAGAAAAGACAGTGGACACAAAAGAAAACCACTGCCCTCAAGAACTTTACATTATAATGATCGGATCAAGTTACTCCCCTCTTTAAAGTGTTTCAATGGTCTATCATCACTCTCAGGATAAAATCCCAAACCCTTCAAGTGACCTACAACTAGGGCACCTGGGTGGCTCAGTCAGTTAAGTGGCTGCCTTCCGCTCAGGTCACGATCCCAAGGTCCTGGAATCAGAGTCCTGTACCTGGCTCTCTGCTCCGTGGGGAGCCTTCTTCTCCCTCTCCCTCTGCCCCTCCCCCGGGCTCATGTTCAATCTCTCTCTCTCTCTCAAATAAATAAAAAAAGCTTAAAAAAAAAGTGACCTATAACTAGACAGGTTTAGTCTCTGCTGGCCTCTCCTATCTCATCTCACATCTCACTGGTCTTATCATCGGTTGCAAGCCTCACCTCACCGCAGGGCCTATCAGCCTGGGAAAGCCATCTCAGCTCAAATTCACTTACTCAAGGAAGTCTTCCCTGGTTCCTCCCCAGTCCCCTGTATTGTAACTCTCCTGTATCATCTAACAGATCTTTACAGGGCTAACTGCGACCATTATAAATAACTATATAATCACTCATTTGTCTAACACCCCCTGCCACACAACAAAATTCTCTGTAATGGCGGGGAGCATAACAGTTCATCTCCTACCATATATCAACTGAGTCCCACAAAATAGGACACTGCCGAGAACCTACTACAACAGGGGACAAATACAGACATTTTCCATTTAAAAACACCGATCTGGAGGTACAAGTAGAGCAAAGCAATCATATTCTTTATTCTCCTTAAGAGAGATTTCGAAGTTTCTTCAGTGATAGAAATAACAACCCCTATTTATACCCTTATCCTTTTCAATAGGACTTCCGTTGACACCATGCCACCCAAACCCCCCAACAAAAGGTACAAACCCCAGTGATTCATCCAAAATACGGTTCAATCTTTATCTTACTTGGGTTCTTAGCACCATTTGATCTGTTGGGCTGCTTCTTATTCCTTTTCTTCTGTGGTAACATTCTTCTAGTTGGCTAGGAGTTTTCCTGAGTGTTCCTGGCCTCTGGCCCCTCCTCTCCACCTTGCCTCCTCCTCTTCTGAATTGGCTTCCTCTCTTCTGGTCTCTGATGCAGGCCTTCTCAGTTACTGCAACAAATCCCACCAGCCCTATCTCCAGGCAAAGGATTCCCACCTGAGAACCAGACAAGTCATCTAGCTTGCTTCCGGATGCCTGGACAGCTGTATTTAGAACCAAATCTAACAACTGCCTTAGGAAATCTGTGCCTCCTCCTGTCTATCAACCTCTGGCACAGCATCACTTTTCCTGCCCCTGACCAAGCCCCAAACACCACAATACTGTCCTCAGACTCCTCCCTCCACACCATCCTCCTTCCATGTCCAATCCATTCCCGGTATCCTATCAATTCCACTCCTAAATACTTTTAGGATCCACCCTTAGTTCCCCTCTGGCCTAGCTTTCAGAATCTACGGAGCCTCTGAAGGGTTTTCTCTACCTCCAGTCCCATGCACAAAGGACCCTCCTCCTTGCTTCTAGAGCAGTATTCCTAATACGAGAATTTGACAATGTCATCTTATAATATACCTACACTATACAACCTACTTAAAATCTTTCTACAATTATAAAAGTTGGTCGGGACAAATGATGAAGGTCCATATCTTTTCAACTCTTAATCTCCAGTGTCTAAGCAAGGATCTTACACATGGGAGGCCCTTAAATAGTCTGCATTAAACTATTTTCTTTTTTTTTTTTTAAAGATTTTATTTATTTATTTGACAGAGAGAGATCACAAGTAGACGGAGAGTCAGGCAGAGAGAGAGAGAGAGAGAGAGAGAGAGAGAGGGAAGCAGGCTCCCTGCTGAGCAGAGAGCCCGATGCGGGACTCGATCCCAGGACCCTGAGATCATGACCTGAGCCGAAGGCAGTGGCTTAACCCACTGAGCCACCCAGGCGCCCCTAAACTATTTTCTTTTAAGATTTTATTTTTAAGTCATCCCTACACCCAACACGGGGCTCAAACTTACAACCCTGAATCAGGAGTCACACGTTCCACCAACTGAGCCAGCCAGGCACACCCTAAATAATTCTTTGAAAACTTAAATTGTCAAGATGTCCATTCTGTCTCCAATTAGGATGTACTATAGTCATTAGATGTAATGCAATCCCAACCAAAATACCAATACAATTTTTCCAGAATTTTACAGAAGCTGTGAAAGTCAATCTGAAATGAAATCGAAAATAGCTAGGAAACTTTGAAAATGAAGTGTGATGAGGAAATGTAGCCTAGCATTTATTAAAATGCACCACAATGAAAATAATTTGAACAATGTGCTACTGGTACAAAAATAACCACTAGAGCAGAATAAAAATTTAAAAGAAGCAGAAAAATATAAAGTCTGTCCAAAACAGACACACACTTACCTAAGAATTCAGTATATAATAAAGATGACTTGTAATACTAGGAAAATATAAAGCAATTCACCAAACTTTCTTAGGAATTACTAGACAACAATTTGGAAAAAATAAAGTAAACCCCTTTCTCATACCATATATCCAAAGTCATTCATATCCATATGAATAAAATCTTTAATATAAATGTTTTTAAAATACTAAATATATAGGTAATACACTAAGTATGTAAGTATATATACATATTAATTTAACTTTAGGATTAAGAAAGAGATTCTAACCTTGATAAGAAAGGCATAATGAACAACGGCACTTATTAATAAACTTGAGTACAACAAAAAATACCATAAACTAAATAAAAGGGAAATGGCACCCAGGAAACAAGGATCTGTAATGTGACAACAATGGATTGACATACTTGATATGTAAAGAGCTCCATCAAATCAATAATTAAAATTTGAAAGCCTAACAAAAGTTGTAAAAGAGTAGAATAGGAGTTGTACAAAAGAAATATAAATTACCTATAGGGAAAAGAGTTTAACCTCACCGGTATTTTTTTTTTTTTTTTAATTAAAAGAAGATACTCTTTTTCATCGAACGTATCAACAGACTTTTTAAAATGACAACATAGGATTACAGTACAAACTGACACTTCAACTAGCACACTTTTGTAAAATGATACCAATTTTCTTTTAGGCCAACAGACAATATGTATCCATTGTCTCCAAATTACGTATATCTATTAATAAAGCAACTCCACTCTTTGGAAATTATCCTAAATAAACAATATCAAGTGTACAAAGGCGTTTATACTGAAGAAGACTGGAAATAACTTAATTATCTAACAACAGGCATTTGGCAATTCAAATTCTAATAGAACCACACAGTAGAACTTAACAATGTGTGTATTTACATGGAAAGATCTTGAAATATACCGAGTCACGGGAATAGTTACAAGATCTATTTAACAATAACAACAAAAAAAACTATTTTAAGACAGTTGCAAATGGATGGATGTGTGTTTGTGTGTAAGTAAAAGTCTGGGAGGATACATATACAAAGGATCTACAGCAGAATATGAAGAGTGGTTATCTCTTAAGTCAGTGGTTCACAATGAAGCAGAGCTTTCAAGTTACTGTCGAATAGTCATGCTGTGAAAAGCCTCTCTCTTATATTTTTGGCTCAGTTTTAACCATGTATTTAGACAATTCTAACTCCCTCATATTTTCTCCTTGTAACATCTCTGAAGCTGGAACGAGTACTACAAAACCATAGAGTCAATGCACTAAGCCAAAGCGCTTAGTGGCACCATTTTTTTTCTTGGTGAGTGATTCACAAAATAACTGTGCACCTTAAAACCGGTTTAGGTAAATAGAGCACACCTAGCTTTTTCTAGGAATAAAACTATTCGTGCAAAAATTTAAGGAACAATATACATTGTCTTAATTGGAACCCTACCAAGACTGTTCAGCTTTGGATTGAAGGAGTGAAAAGCTGAGATTCCAGAAGAC
Organism: Enhydra lutris kenyoni; assembly: GCF_002288905.1. Lineage (NCBI taxonomy): Eukaryota > Metazoa > Chordata > Mammalia > Carnivora > Mustelidae > Enhydra > Enhydra lutris. Next base: position 44,668,364 of record NW_019154098.1, on the reverse strand, counting down.
CGAAAGGGGAGCGTCCAGGAGGTAGGGTTCTCTACAGGATGTGTGTTTGTAGCACATGAAAACCCTTGAAACGCATCACAATGGTAGAAGAAGTGTCTTATTCACCTCAGAATCCCAGTGATCTAACTAACAGTATCTAACATCAATGTTCATTGAATAAAGGAACGAATGCTATTTTAGTAATAAAGACATCCACACACAGTAGCAGACAGAAAGGAGGAAAATCTATGGGTCATGCGATGAGGGAATCCACAAGTCTGCCAGAGCACTGTTAGGGTAAAATCCCCAAATAAATTATCAAATTCTTTATAAAGCACATGCTCCTTGAACAGCACCCTCCACATAAAGGAATTCCACTAAAAAGCTAAGTTCTCTAAAAGGGTTCCCAAAGATAAGTTTGAACTGCCTATGAATTCTATTAGCAAATTCTTTACATATAATAATATTTACACACCAGTTGAGAACTGAAAGTATGTGTTTAAGTATACATTTCTCCTTAGCTTAATATAGTGAAAATATAAGGAGATCAAAATAAATTCTGTACAGTTGTATGAATTTCACATTCATCATTTCTGAATAGATGCTGCCTCGGTTAATATTTTACACAACACAATTTTTCACGGAAGCCCATAACCTTATTTAAATTAATAAAGTAATTCCGAGAAGGTGCCTTAATTAATGAATAGCTAATAAATATTCCCGAAGGACAAAAGCTCAAGTTCCTTTTACCAAAGAAATAACTGTGTGTGTATATTCCAATGCATCTAAGTAAGTCTATTTTCACCTCCCTTATTTCAAGACCCTTTAAAAGCCTACATACCTTTTAATCTCAGGAAAACCAATGGGGAACGCAGAACTATAAAATTCTTGATAGCTACAATTTGAACGACACATTTTTACAATTCACACACCACCTTAAGTTCCTATGTCTCAACTAGACACATAAATAAATTCAAGTTAATAAGTCCTTAATGTAGCTTCATCTGTATATATACTTTGAATGTGGGTAAACATGTTATTAAATTAAGATGACAGTCTAAATTCCCATCCATTTACTAGGAATCATTTATATTTCATATAGCACTAGAGATGTCTTCTCTGAGCTCATGAAGAATTATAATGGAGGAAAATCAAACCAAACGTTGACGGACAACTGCAAAGAGCATTCATTCCATGTACAAATGAAAAATGTTGCTGGCTAGAGATCTATAAGATCATTTTCAAAAACACAACTTTCTTGACACTGTCAAATTAATCATAAAAGTAATAAATGTCTAAATACAAAGGAAGTTGTTCTCACTCAAGGTTCATCACGTTATTACTAACTTCTAACAGTAACTCAAATTAGCATAGATCCAAAATCATCCCTATGATACTATGACCACTACTGCTCCTTTAAAAAACAAAGTGGTAGAATTTTTGGAACAGGGCAATAGAAGTCCACCATAGATGTCCACTGGAAATGTTGACATTCCCTGACTGGCATGGGAGTAGATAACACTAGGAATCTCTATTTTAATGGGTCAAACAAGCACTTAGCACATTACCCTTCTCAAAAGTACTGACCAGGGCATCTCAGGAAAGTTCCTGAAGCCTGTAAATCATTCCACATACCCTTCATCTTCTTTGAAAACAATAACTTAGTTGTAGAAGCTTAGACATGCAAGAAAACAAGAGATTTACCCCTGGTAAATAATGTTTGATATGTCTCCTTAGGTTGACTCGAGGCAAAATTATTAAGTCTGCCAGGTTTAAGTTCAGAGTCTCCCTGTTCTCCTTGGTTTCTCTTTCTATTAGTATCTTCCTCTATGCTGTTCACCTCTAAGAAATCTGGAATCCTTATCCTGTCCCTTTGCTAAAGATATCAAAGATACTGTGACACCCACCTACACTCAAAGTCTGGAGCTTTACACTGGTCCCCAAATGTATTAATTTCTAGGACTAAAATTGCAGTAGTCATTTAAACTAATCCATATAACGTTGATGACTAGTAACGGTGGCTACACACACACACACACACACACACACACACACACACACACATTCACATGCACACTTTTCCTCATGGCTTAGTGAATCAGAATTACCTGAGCTGAAGGAAAGGGGGAAGGATAGAGGAAAGGCAGAAACACCCAGTGCAGTTGAGTGGAGGGAATATATTTTTATCCCATTCCTCTCTTCTGCCCCCTGCTGAATACATTACCAGGTGCTCAGTAACAGTTGCATTTCCAGGTAATTTCCTTTAACAAACAAACAAACAAACGCAATCCTTCTCTGCCCTAAACTGAAGGATGATCTATCTGCTACAGGTCTGCTACTGGGCCTTCAGAAACCGAAGAAGTATCCACAGGAAAGACACAATAGTGTCACAAGAAGCAGTTCCTAGAAGTTACCTACTCACAGATAGCATCCAATGAAACTGAATGTCCATAAAATGTGTATTTATGTATATGATAAATATTAGGAAAAAAACTACTTTTTCCCTTTTCCCCTCTACAAATGATTGGCTCATTTTCACCTTCTCTGTTTCAACATCAATCCTTCCCTGGCCATCCAATCCCAAGCAGGTTCTTCCACTTTTTCATCAGTTTCCTTCACAATATTTAAAAACTCAAAATTGGGACGCCTGGGTGGCTCAGTTGGTTAAGCCGCTGCCTTCGGCTCAGGTCATGATCCCGGGGTCCTGGGATCGAGTCCTACATCGGGCTCCTTGTTCAGTGGGGAGCCTGCTTCTCTCTCTGCCTCTGCCTGCCTCTCTGCCTGCTTGTGTTCTCCCTCCCTCTCTCTCTCTCTCTGACAAATAAATAAATAAAATCTTTAAAAACTCAAAATTCTTTTGCATCCCTTTCTTTCGAGTTTAGTGGGCTCCCAGAACCAGTGGTGTCTGGCACAGAAGTACTCCAAAAGGTCTGCTGAAACAAATGAGGAAGAGAGGATTCTGACTTTCAATGAGGGCTACAAGAGAATGTGAACTGGTTATAAACCCAGTGAGAAAAGAAATAGGGAGGTGTCATGAACCAGAAACACAAAAGGAGGGTTAACAACCATGAGTTCATGCTGAGGTCAAGGTTAGATGTGTAGTATGATAAAGCCAAAGAGGAAAAGCTGAACAGGAGAGAGAAAATGAAGTAAGTCTGTCTTTGCAGACTGAATGTGCCCCAGCACGTCCAGCTGGGTACAACCCCAGACAGACGAGGTGAGGCAAGAAAGTCATTGGGCAAAAAAAACAAGGGTGCATTCATCTCAGAGACATTGCTTGACTGGCCTCAATCCTCCAGAATCCAAATTCTGATAACCTCATGCCTTTCTTAAGAGAGCAAAGTGAGGTCATCAGGCATAAATCACTGCAAACCCCTTCCTCAGAACCCCGGCTTACCTACACCTACATCTTGAGTTTCAGAAGAGGCAACTTCCCCCTCTAAGGGCTTTGCTCTACCAGTCATCCCACCTTCTTCTTATCTTCAGTCTGTCTGGCTCCCTACCGGCTTCTTCCAAGAACCTATGCATGTTCAAGTCTCTTCCACCAAGAACAGACAACACCCTCCCTCCATGTTGATGGCATTCCCTCCATTCTCCCACTGCCAGGCTTTGAGAGGTCATCGCTTCCATCCACTTTGCAAGTGACCACAAACAAGCCCCAACAATGGACAGGGGCTTCTGGTAACTACCCTCCCTCCAGATGGCCAAATCCAAAAGGCAATCTTGACTCTTCCCAATTCCTGGCCCATCTAGAGTGGCATTTCACACTGTAGACCACACCCCTCCCTGAAATTTTGCCCCCTGGTTTTAATGACATCCAACTCTCTCTGCTTCCTTGGTATTTACCAGGGTTCAAGGCTGTCCTCTCTTTACAATATAAATATTCTCTTCCCGAGTCACTCCAAAGGTTTTGGCTATCGGAAGTGACTTCGAATCAAGATTTCCAATATATACACCTCTATGAAACAAACCTATGATCCAGCTCCTGATGGAATATCTCAGTCATTATATACCAAATAAACCTGGAAATCATGCTTCAAAGTGAACTGTCTTCTCTTGATGGATTATTTCTTATTCTAGTTGATGGTAACCAGTTGCCTGAATCAAACTTCAGATAATCCTAAACACCACTGCTCCCCACACCTCCTGGTCCTATAGCCAACTGATTGTTAGAGCCCTGTGGTTCTCTTTAGTGAGTACTTCCAGAGCCTGCTATTCTCTTCCCTCCTTCCTCCTTCCTCATTGGCACTGCAGCCAGTCATCACCCTATCTCACCTGGCAGACTGCAAATTTCACCTTCTTCAACTTACCCTCCACATTACTCCCAGAGTGATATTAACATTCAAACCCAAAAATACGATTTGGCTAACTAAGAAGCCCACAGTGGCTTCCCTTTCTGCCACTCCCACCTACAAGGTAGATGTCTACTTCTGTTACTTTCTCATGATATAAGTTCCAGCCACTCTGGCTCATGCCTTAGCATTTCTGCTTCACATTCTCCCCTGTATCTGAAATGTCTTTTGATTACAACAAGCTTGTGATCCTTTAAAGCACAGAACAAATGCCACCACCTCTGTGAAGCCTTTCCTAATTACCCCTGCTCCACATTCAAACCAGAAGGAGTTGATGACTCCTTTCTTTAGGCTCTACTTTGCATATATCTGTTAAGTGAATTTAGCATCATCTATTACAATCGTGTTTGCGGGTGTGTGTCCATGTGTGTATATTCTATGCATACACAGAGGTACACACTTCCTGTAAAAAGCTAATGTCCTATAATTTCACCCCAGCATTCCAAAGGGTGCTTAGCACAGACCTGGATCTCCATAAATGTTTGCTGTCAAACTGCTGTAAGTTGGAAATGCTAGGATTAAGGACAACAAGATAAAGAAATCCATCAAGTTAAAAAGGAAAATAAAAAAGAAAGGGAGAAAGAAAATAGCACTGCTACATTAGACTCTGCCCTGTGAACCAACTGGGAATTAGGAGTTCTGGCTCTACTGTTCTCCCAAAGCTCTCCTTTTCTTCCCCTATCATAAGGTAACACCTTATTTATTACAGACATTTTTGTATGTATCTTCCCTGCTTGGGGGACATCCCACCACCACTACTAGTACTGTCAAAATATCTTCATAACAGTTGTATTTACTGAGCATTTATTTACCAAGTGCCAGGTGCTTTGCTAAATGCTTTACATGTGTTAACTAATTTAATCTTCACAATAAGCTAGTACAATGGATGTTATTAATATTACTGTTTTACAGGTGAAAAGAACAGAACCTTAAAAAGATGAAGGCGTGTGCCCATTGTCTCATTGCTAAAGAACAGGATCCAAAGCTAAGGAGTGGACTTCTGGGCCCGTGCCCCGGAGTACTGTACTGTATATACTTCTCTGCTACATAATACGACACTACACTAATGATCCCCGCCGATCATCCCCCACCAAGTATACTCATCAAGGCCACCAGGGTTCCGGGAAGACATGGGCTGTATCTGACTTCTTCACTACTTGGCACATAGTGAGTACTCAGTAAATATTTCAGCTGAATTAAAGACTCTTTAAAACTTTGGGCCGAGTGTTTTTGTCCATTCCTCCTTCCTTCCTCCCTCCCTCCTTCCCACTCTCTTTTTCCTGTAAAATGAAGGTGTGGTTCTTTAAGGTTTCTTTCAACTGCAAAAATTCAATGGTTTTATCATAAGAAGGTAATGTGCTCCCCACCTAGAATATGATAAGGACACACTCATTAGAGTAAAGGCAGGTAACCAAGAGGGTGGGTTGGATGTGAGCAACCTTGACTGGAATCCCAGGTCCACCTCCTAACCTCGGCAAATTCCTTGATCTCTGAACTTTTATTTCCTCACCTTAAAATATGGGTGGTCCTAGTAGTGGTCCACTACTGCCTCAGTAAGTGACTTTGAAGATTAAAAGAGAAAATATGGATATACATACGATGCCTAGAACATACACAAGCACTCATACACGACAGCCATTACTTCCTGCAACACTCAGAATCAGAGCTTAGCTGATACACTCTCACACAAAGGAAAAGGTGAGTGTCCACTCATGGAGCAAACACCGCATTCTCATAGGGAGACTGTCCTATTTCATTATTTTACTGCCTTCGCCTGTGTTGGGGGATTCAGCATGTGTTATAAAGAAAAGATTAAGCAAGCAACTATATTTTCATTCCAATTTATAGGTTCTCTTTTATCCCTTTCTCGAGTCCTTATTCTTCATATCCAGAAAACTCAATCAGACTTCAACATTTCCCATTTCCCATTTCTCTCACAAGAAGACATATTTCTTATTTGTTATAAAAAAAAGAAAAAAGTTGGGTGAGTATAGAAGAGGAATCTTCCTAATCTTAATTCAAACAAATTTGTCAGACCTCTTTGCTAGCTCATCTCTTTACAGAGCATCCTGCCTTCTCAAAAAAAAAAAAAAAAAAAAAAGAGAAAAGTTTCCCCAAAAGTTAATTTTATTCAATTTTTAAAAATTATTTTAAGAAAATTAACATTCATTATCTTAGATTAGCCAAAATATCTTCAAATGCCCCCACACCAAGTTTATGAAATCCCTTCCCCCCCCAAAATCTAGTTCTTTATCCTTGTCAAACTTCAATATTAGCAACCAAGAAAAATGTACTAAAAGGAAAAAACCAGCTGGGTTCTAACAGGCTATCACAAAACTACAACTTTATAAAAAGCTTCTATAATTCATTATCATCTCATAAGATTTAATAAATATACACAGATAAAATTTTAAATAAGTGAAAATAAAAACTAGCATAACTATTTTATATTTTTATAATAATATAGACATAAAAGGTTATATTAAAGATGGCATAGGTAAAATATTTCAGTCATATTTTCTTTAGAATTTTGAGAAGATGGTATTAACAATTCTAATACCTTAAAGCTGAATTTATCCCAAATTTTCTAAAAATTTTTTTTATCAGATAATGTTTGTTTTATGCAACTGCCAGTTCTTATTATCCATGATAACAGGAGTCAGGATGGTATAAATAAATAAATCAAAACTCAGACAAAGCTCATAGTAAATTACACAACCTTCTGTGCTCTCAAAAATCCTCATGAACCAGCATTAACCAATTTCAATTTTATGTTTTATTACTGCTCTTGCTGATTCTCTTGTGTGGAAATTAATTAGCGGCGAGATGGGCAAAAGAGAGGCAGCAGAAGAGAAAAGGTCAAAATCAATCCACTCTGAATAAACAGACTGTAACTGATAGTTGGCTGTATTCACATTTTTGTGAATGAGAAAACCAACATGACTTCTACAAGGTTTCACAGAAAGGCAGCTGTGAAGAAGTCAACGCCAGACTGGGAGCACATCTACGGAAAAAAATGGCTAAACATGACCAAGAAGGCTAAGCCTATTGTGTCCTAATCAGTCTTTCCAAGAGATGGTAAGATGGGCACTATGCGGGGGGGGGGGGGGGGGGGGGGTGTTTAGTAACCAGTAAACTCTTATTTCTTCCTTATTTCAACCAACTTCATAACCCAGGTTTGCAACATACAGAGAGCAGGTGTCGGGTAAATCTAATGAGGGTTAGAAAGAATGGATATTATTATCACTATCACTATCATCACCAACCACTCATTAATTGGGGGCCAGCAAGAATGGGACTCTCTTCATGACTTCATTTCATACTCAAGAGAACCAGGAGAGCAACCTGAGGCACAACAAGCCAGTAAACAGAGGGCAGATGAGGAAATCCTACTCAATTTTGACCACAAAGCCCAAGCTCTTAAGCAATAGGTTGTTCTCTACCTGGAAACCACATTGGTTCAAGCAAGGACACTGAGGAGTCGACTAATTCCACATTGAGGGAGCTCTATACAGGGTACAAGCAACAGGAACTAGTGGTGAAACACAGAGTCTACATAGGATATTCAGAAGGAAAAGGCGAAAGTGTCACCGTTAGATGTGAGTATAGCTTTGATGGTCACTCGAAGCAACAGAAACGCTCTCTTGAAACACAGGAGAAATAAAGGTCTAATGAATAAGAAGAACATGAAAGTTAATTTCAAATGGGAATTTATGCATGATCACCACAAGCCATCCCATAATTATAATGAAATTTCAGAGCTTTGCTCAAACACCATCCAGTATTTTCCATTTTTCTCAAAATTGTCTATGCATTGTAGCCATGGACAATCTAATGTTCTCAACTTCAATTTCTATCTCAGCTCCTCACCCAAGCTACCATCCTACATTCCCAACTGTCTGCAGAATAGCTCCCGTAAGAGTCTGGAACTCAACTTTTCAGCGCGAGTCCCCCTTTCCACAAAACCCCTTCTTCCTCCTGATATCCTCAGCTCCAGGGAGGCACAGCCATCCTGCCAGTTACCCAGACTCGAGAGGTCAGCAGCACTCTTGATTCTGCTCTCTCCTTCCCTCTACAATGATAGCATGCATTTGAGGGATTGCTATGCCACAGACTCCCAAGTCTTTGGTGCTTTTAAATTCCTCCCGTGCTGATGTGGACCATCCCTGCCTCTTGCAACTGCTTCCCAGTGAATCTCTACTTTCCTGCCTCTCCGTCTCGGCGGCCATCATTATTTCAACTTTACCACCCCTGTGAGGCTTCGTGCTCTTTCAGGGCCAGGACCCTGTCGTCCTCGCTCCCAAACCCAAGCCACGCTTCCCGCCAAGGCTTTCCCAGAGGCAGCACCTAAATATTTTTATATTAAAATGAACCGTCTCTACTGTGTAGCCACCACAGCTCACTTACGCTTTGAGATGACGCCAAGAAGCACAACTCCGTGCACTGGAGATGGGACAGCGATAGCAGGAAAGTCAGGAATTTCAAGTGGGTCCAAGGAAATGACTGAGATCATTAAACTGACAGGAAGGACTGTGTGACAGAGGAAGTCAACACCATGGCCTGGGTCATTGTGTCCCAGAGGACACAAATACTTCACTGATACCTTATTTCCTTTCATGGATCACTTCAGATGGTCTCTGCCTTGAAGGAAGGGAGAAATGACTTGCGGGGCGGAGCTGACTTCTCACACACTAGCAGACACTCGAGTAATTTTGCAACCAGCTGAACCCATTTCAAGGGTACTGGGAAGCCTATGTGACAGACCTTACCCCATGTAAGGAGGTTCTAAATTGCAGCTTACAGGGAGAATTACAAATAATGCCCCCTAGACAAACGGGGGATTTACACAAAGATTTCCCATATTACCTCACTTTGACTATTAGTTTACCTTCGGCAAATGTCTGTTGCTGGCATGTCGTACCTAAAATGGGATTAAAAGGCAGTAAGAGACAGCAGTCAGGACCCAAAGAAGACAGAACAAGAGGTAGCCTCGACTCACACAGGGTCGAGCAGTGGTTAGGCTGGGGAACTCCTCCCGCCACACACACACACACAAAAGAAAAACAAAACAAAAAAACAAATTGGATTGAATGCTAATTATAGTAAAATAAATATCCACATGATGCCTGGAATCAAAAAAATACAGACCGCAATATCCATGAGGCACATGGAGGCCTTCAGCCTGAGGTGCTGCTTAGACGCCTCATGTGACAGCATCACACAGAGAACAGCACAGGCGCCCAAGGTACTGGGCAGAGGTTCTCCAGGATGAGTGTTCAATCTGCTCGATTGGAAAGTCCTCAGAATGGCCTAAGGAGCCCTCCACGATCTCCCACGCACTCTCTAGTTATCTGGGTCACCTCTCTCAGTGGACTTCCATCCTCACTCAGGTCCAGCCCAGCCACACTGGCCTCCTTCCTATTCCTGAACTGCCCCAGGCCACACTCTGGCTTTCACTCTCTGCCTTGCTGTCCTCCCCGCCAACTCCCCTCCACCCCGAGAGTCACATGGCTCCTCTGCTTACCTCTCAAATCTCTGCACCAATGTTCCTTCTCAAAGAGGCCCATCTCGTCCCCCCTATTTAAAACTGCAACGGGACCTCCTGCCTCAACAGCCCTAAGGACCCTCCTTATCCTGCCCAAGTTTTTCATAATTATCATCTTCTAACATTCGACAGAATTCACCTGTGCTTTGTTTATCATTTACTGTCTCTTCCCCTCCACTGCAACCCCCACTGCAGACACTGGAAGGGAAGTTCTATGAGGACAAGGAATTACACCTGCTTTATTCACAGGCTCATCCCCAGCAGCTAGAAAAAGTTGTAGCGTATACCAAAAGCTTGATCAATACCGGCTACGTGACTGGTTAGAGGACCACATGAACCACAGAGCTCTCATTAATTGAGTTACAAGGTATTCTTCTGAGACACCCATCACCCGTATTATGTGTCAAACACTGGGCTAGCCAGTACAGGTAAGAAAGGAATAAGAGACAAGAGACTTTGCCCTCCAACAATTTGTTCCAAAATTGCGTCACGGGTTATGTGAGGGCGAAGGATGCCACACCCACTCAATCTACTCACCCACTTCCTCCAACATCTGCTACACACCTGCCAAAATGCAGTTTACAACGCAAAGGATCTGTGCCCTGAGCAGCTGAGGGGTCCTTTAAGAAAAGTTCCCACATAATTCTTTCAAATAAAACTATGGCACAAATTATTGAGGAAGACAAGAGCATACATAACCTGTGCATTTTCAATAGGGGCTCAGATACGAAAATGTTGCCAAATGTTTAGCTCACCAAAGGAACCCACTCAACTTAATATATTTTCAATAAACAATTAACTTTAAATGTAAACACTGACAATTAATACCGACTGCTTAAATGAACATTCAATATAGTTGTTCAGACCTTTCAGGACTTCTGGTTTTGTCAAAATTTATGAGGTGTCAGTAAAGAACGTCTAGGCCCTGTTCCCCTTTCCATCTTAAATTGAGGGGAAAATATGACAGATCATTATGGAGACCCTGTGTGTGTACAATATGACTTGAGTATGACTGAAGCTCGCCATGGATTGCAATCCCTAGAAATACCATAACCTCTGTTGTAAAGCACGTTATAGAAGAAAGGAGAAGCAGCAGGGGTTTTGGCAGGTGGTGAGGAAGGAAGAAGAGACAGACGGAACAAACCTGGTCTCCTGAAGGTGAGATGTAAGTAGAAATGTGGGAAGTCCATCTTTAGATACATTCTAGGAAAACGAGGAGGTGCAGAGAGCTGTTTCCACTACTATAAACCAAACCAAAGCAAACCAACCAAAAAATAAAGCCACACTTACAAGTAACTGAAATTGAACATAATCACAAAGTGGCTATTATCCAAGATATGGTCACTGTCCTCAGTAGACAAGAGAGGAGAAATCTAGCAGTGTAATCTGCAATCTTGTATCATATAAACCAAATTAATTGAAATGAGGAGGCATGGTACCCAGGTCATCTGATACGTACCATATAGGCTCTATGTGTGAGGCCCCTGTCCTGTGAGACCCAACACAGATTAGCTCCCATGTCTACCTCACCTGGCCGGCCTGCCTTCCCTTCCTCCTTTCTTCCTAAAGAAAAACAAATGTGACCTTGATACCTGCACTCACAGCATCCTGCCCAGTAGACTCAGAATGCACACAGGGAGCTGAACAGACCATGTTGGGGATGGCCTGCAAAGTTTCCATAAGGTGACTTTTTAGTGAGGTAGCTATCCCTTCTGAATTTTCCTGAAGCTTTGCAAACCCATCACGTTGTTAAGAATCCAAATAGTGCTTAACGAAGGAAAATGATCCATCTGAGGAGGCAAGAGTGAGCTTTCTTATTCTGAATTGTGATTCCCACCCCCAACTTCTCCAGCTCTTCTCCTTCCCTTCTCTTGCTCTGACATCCCAGTCTGAATACGGCAGCAATATATGTGACTCCTCTCACACAAATGTGCAGATGTTAACAGCTCCATACAGTTCTGTAGGATATGAAAAAACATTTCAAGAATCTTATAAGTGCTGACGAAACTTGCCTGAATTACCCACACTACCTCCTCCTCCACATTCCTTAAGCATCATTTGTTTTCTTGAATGTGCGGGGTGGGGGATCCGAAAAAATAACAATTTACTGATTGAGGAGGAGATCCTCTAGCCAAAAACAGATACACAACCATAATAGTAGGAAGCTAGTTGAAAGATTAACTCAACTAACCCACAGACGCAATAAAGTTATGTCCAAGACAATGGTAACTTGGAACTCTAGCTATTCAACCACCAGCAACATCTGCCCCCGCCCCAATCCCACAGTTCCTCTGCAGAAAGTCTGACCAGCTAAACACTGTCTCTCAGACCAAATGAGAATAGCTGAAGGATTGTCTCCTGCCATTAAGTGCATCATTCATGCAAAACCTAAGGAGTGCCCTATTTTCCCCATTTGAGTAAATTAAGAAATTCCTTTCAAATGGCTTACATCTAATAACAATATGTAACTCATTAATAAACGGTGACTGTTTATTATGAGTTAAAACTCATCATCATATCCTACATATAACCACAATTATCATGTCGATTCAGAAGGCAATTTGGCTTCCTTAATTTAAAACTAAGGAAAAAAAAAAAAGCTGAGTGTGTGTGTGTGTGTGTGTGTGTGTGTGTGTATGTGTGTAAAGCAATTGATAGAATGTTACTGTCAAAATGTTTCAAGTTCACTGAGATACATTTTGGCTGAGGAAAAAAAAAAAAAAATCCAGGTTGTTTCACCGGACGTGGATTTTGCCACCAAATCTCTTGAGTTTTCTTCCTTCTATAATTCTAGATCAAGAGCAACAGACTGCAGATGCTGAGGACTACCACAGCAATATTTTAACAGTGTTTTATTAAAAAGATAACAGTACCAGAAAAGGATTTCCAGCAAGACGCTGCCAACTGTTTAAATATTCCTCGAAACCAGCCCAAATGTTTTATTATGCTCAGCATGTCAAGGGTAGATCAGGCGTCTATTAGGAACTGGGCACTGTGCTGGGTCTTTTAAATGAATTATCTCATTTAATGTTCAAAATAATACCGTGGTTTTAGGTACCAATTTTCCCTTTCAACAGATGAGAAGACATAAGCTACAAAAGGTTAAACAATTGCTCCAAATCAAACATCAAGCAAATGGCAAAGCCAGAATCCAGGAGTTTTTCTTAAACTAACAACCACACTCATTCCAATTCAGCAGAATGCCTCCATGGATTTAAAGGATCATCTCACTCCTTCGATAGTTATTTAGTGTCCACTAAAAGCATGACACATAGCAGCTCAAGTTATCCTTTTAAAAGATTAATTTAGATCATGTCACTTCTGATGGCTTCTAGACACTTGGCTCCAGCTGCCTTTGAAAACGCCAATCATGTTTTCACCCCAGGACTTTTGAACTTGCTACTCCCCTGCCACTAAATTTTCAGATCTCTCAGATCTCAGCAAAAACCTTTCCTCCTTAAAGGTGTTGTCCTTGACAATCCAACCTAAATGAGCACCCACCCACCCTCCAGCCTGGTTTTTAATCTTACTTAGCCCTGCCTGAAATTATCTTTTGGATGTATCTCTTTCTTTGTTTATTGTTTGATTCCTCCCAACTAAGACACAAATGCCCGGACAGGAGGGACACCCCTGTCTCACTCACTTGCCAGTGATTCCTCAACACCTAAAACAGTGTCACGCCCACAGTGTAAGCTCAGTAAATAAATATTTGTTAAATGGATGACTGAACTCTAGGTGCCATGGAGACACATACATAATTAGATGCAGGCCTGACCCTCAGAAAGTGTTCAATCTGTAAGGGGATGGCAACACAAATAATTCCACAAGGCAAAATGCCCTAAGTGCCATAAAGGGAATAATAAAAATACTATGTGGTTTTAAAACAGAACTAAAAAAAAAAAAAAAAATCATATACCAACGTAATATTAAAAACTACTTATAATTTCCCGAGGAAAGAAAGGACGGAGGAAGATAAATTAATGCGGGAATAGGAGAGAATACACAAACACACGCGTGCGCGCGCGCACACACACACACACGCACACACACACACACACACACACACTCTCATGTTATTCCTCAGAGCGGAAATGCTCTGTTCAGTCACGGCTTGGAAGATATAAACATCATTGAAATTCAAAAGCAGTTCTGAAAGAGAGGATGCCTCAATTGGTATGCAAGGGACGTTTCCTCCCCCTGAATACATTATGAACTTGCAGCATGCTAATATGCCATGCTATCATAAGCACCAGATGGGGCAGTAGGCAGTACATGTCCCATCAAACCTCAAGAAGATGTATTAATGTTCATGCTCTTTAAAAAAAAAAAAAAAAAAATCCTTCGCTTGTGTCCCTAGACTTCCACATTTCTTAGCATTCAGTCACTTTCTCTCAAAGCACAGTCCTCCAGGGTGGCTCCTCTTCACCAGATGGTACCAGGAATCATTTCAATCTATTTTATCACAGGAGGCAAAGGCCACAAAGCGTGTCAGACTACGCTTACTGAAGGCACACCAAGCACAAAAGAGAACAACAGAAGATACAGGAGACGTGAGAAATAAATCTTCTTCAGGCACCACGGATGAAACATTTTTTAATTATGCTGAACCCTTACTAACGCTCCACACAGAGGGGGACAAAAAGAACGCTTCTGTATGTCTGAACTTTCACGACTAGCTGATATTATTGTGAAATTGAAGTCTACCCTGAGTGTTCTCGAAAGATGATCAATCAGCTAAACTCACAAAATTGTGAATAATCAGAAGGTGGCCTCCGAATGAGGCGAGGGCGTAGTAAATGGTACCTGAGTGTGCCGAAACAGACTCGCTTGTTTAAAAGCAACTATCAGAACAAATAACATCCCAGAATCTGGTGAAACGCACCCTCTCTTAAGTATCTCAGTCAATTCAGCTGGAATATGTGGAAATCTGAATATGCCATTAGAAACCAAGGATCTGAATAAATACATTATTTGTAATTTCTTGAGGATTATTTTTTAAATACAGCATTTAAAATAATAAATTGCCTTGATTTCCATTCATCTAGGATCTCCACTAGTTTATTTATGATCACAAAGGGGTACTTTCTCTAGAATACAGAAGGAGACATAAATTGTACAACAGTGTTTCTCAAACTTGAATGGGCTTCAGAATCCTCTGAGAACTTGCACAAACACAACTGCTGCCCCCCCAACCCCACCCCAGAGTTTCTGATCCAGTAGGCTTGGGCTTGCGGTGGGGCAAAGAATGTGCATTTCCAATAAGTTCCCAGGGGATGCTGATGGCCACCGGTCCATGAGCCCTACTTGGAGAACCACTGATCTACATCATTCTGTACCATGTTTCCAAAGTGCTCACTTACCCTTAGAAAGTCTGGTATCTTAAAGAAGCCTGGGTGGCTCAATCAGTTAAGCCGTTAAGCCTTTGACTCTAGATTTTGGCGCAGGTCATGATCTCAGGTCGTGGGACTGAGCTCCCACATGAAGCCCCATGATGGGCTCTGTGAGGGGCTCCCCCTAGGGCTCGGCGCTGGAGGTGGAGCCTACTTATGACTCCCTCTCTCTCTCTCCCACTGTCTCCACACCATGCTAACATGCACCTTCTCTCAAAAAAACAACAAAAAAGTCACTCCACTATCTGTGCAGAATACCAGCAATATCTTTGTAAAAACAGATCTACTCAGTTGATAAGCTAAACTGACCTATGAATTTTTTAAAAGGCACAAATGAGGAGAAATACTTATAAAATATCTGTCAAATTAGCAAGATTATTCTTTGAAGGTATACTCTATAACAAGAGTCCCTGAAACTCTACAGTCCTGCCCTCGTCTTTATAAAGGATTCAATGTAAATGTTGACAGAAACAGAAAAGGGCAAAAATATTTCAAGAAAGCTGCATTAATGCAAGAAATAACATGTTCTTCATGAGAATACTATCTATATCATGCACTGAATGAATTATCTTAGCAATGTCTCTGGAGTCTTGAGTATAAATTTTATCAGCCTATCAAATTACTAGTCATCTAAGATTATGGGTTGAAGAAAGTGCTTGGCTGTATTTCCTGTGTAACTGAAGAGATGAAAATATTTCGTTTAATATTTGTCTTTTGCTATAACCTTACCCCTATGTCTGCTGGAAAGTGAAACCTTACATCCATCCTCCCAAACTACACACAAGGCTCAGGTAAAGGGAGAGACAATTCCCCAAAATATCGTGTACAACTGTCAAAAGCCCTTGACTTTGTTTCTAATTTTGGTACTTATGCCGGGAAGGGTTTAAGTGTTATACATTGTATTATACTCTTAGGAAATATAATCATGATAAATTCACAAATTTATAACACATGCACTCTCAACTACTATGCAGTGAGCCACCAACAAAGTTGGTATGGCCAAAACAAAAAAGCATTATTCTTCCTTAACTCTGAAAGCAAACGCTTGATTCTTAAACACCATTTACCAAAAGTTTTATAAGATTTCCTTTTTATTTTTTCCCCTCATAATTAACATGCTTTGTGCATTATTTCTTTCCTTTAAAACCTCTGTGAATCCCAGTCCACCTCTCATCCACTTACTGACTCATTAAGCAAACATTTACTGATTGCTTACTATATGCCAAGCTCATAGGTAGCCTGGAATGGAATTATTAGAACTAAGAAATCAAGATCTTAATGTAAATGGCAGCTTTATCAAGAGGAGTTGATGATGTTTGAAACGTCTATTTTAAACCACGAAGGAGAGTCTGTATCTTGGGAGACATAAAAGGTTAGACAGAATTCATCTCTCTAGCAACATCCTACCAAGGAACAGGAAAATCTCTGGGGGTGATCTGGAGCCTCTGAATCATCTAACTTGAAGTTACACATGAAAACTGCCACTTCAGTCTTAACTGAAAAAACCAGGATGGGCTTTTAAGCATCAGCTTTTTTGTTTTACTCACCATTCTAAGTTTAGTTATCTGTTTCCAGGTGAGCAAATTACTAGTAATGGGTAAAAGGGTGGGCAGATCACAGAAAGAAAGGAGAGAAAATCCCATCAAATATAGACAAAAACTCATCAAGCACAAGGGTGTAGAGCCCTTTTGTGTGGCTCCAACACTATCCCTCCCTTTTCAAGTGCAGAGAGCACCTCTGTCTGCCTTTAGTAATTACTGCTTGCATGTAAACTATGCTTTTTAGGGGCACACAGGACGTTTCCAATCATTATTATCACGGTCCTGTGAAGTAAAAGTCAGTAAGGCAGAATGACTGTCTCTAAGACAAAAGAAGTAAAGCTCAGGCAGGCAGTAAACTGACTTGTTCCTGGTTATGCCACTATGTGGAGGAATCCTGATTCACACCCAGGAACTGGCATCTTAAACATCCTGTGCTTTTTGAGAGATGACCTTATAAAACACAACACAATAATTGTTTACAATATAAATTCAAGTTGTAAAAAACATGTTCAGCACAAAGGGGGCAAGACTATAAGTGATTATGAAGACCGTGGCCATCCAAAATGACGGCCAATAATGACACAAGTTTTAAACCTGTAAACAGAATCAACTTTGTGGCATAGAGAGGTCCTCTTCTACTCTCTGGAAAACACTACAAAGTGGGTGAATTCTCCAAGACATTGGTGAAAGGTGTATTTACGTCACATTGATAGGGTAACAAACTCTTTGCTCCCAGAATGTGAGTAAAATGTAAATAAAGATAAAAAACAAATTATATAGCAAATAGCTCAATAATAACAACGGGGAAACAACTCCTTTCAACAAAGTTCTTCAGAGAGACCCCTACATTGTAGAAAACAGAAAGTTTTGAAAGCCTGGTTACATTTACATTTAGCCATTTTGGGGGGCCACTACTTCTCAGCAAGCAAACACTGGTATAGAAAAGTGTGTGTGGGTAATTAAGAAGTTGGGTGTTGCCTCTGATTTTTATCGCTTCATATCGTATAAACCAATGATTAGGAATACCCTGGAAAGTCTAGGAGAAAATAAGGTGCTTTCTAAGAACTCAAATTTTCATTTCCATTCCTTTAATATTTTCCTGTCTCTAGACTATACAAAGACAACTAATGCTAGAGCAGTAAGGAAGAAAATAAATGTTAACAGGCCTTTCAAATGAAGTGTTCCTGTAAGTGCTGAGTACACACGTTCAGATATAACCATAACAAAGAGGAAACAATGCCTATCTCCCACGGAAAGTGTCAGAATCCAACCCCTTCCTCATTCCACTTATATCCCTGTCAAGGCGCATGTTAAGCATTTCAAGTTCGAGAATATATCAACTGTTACCCCAGGACCCCTCAAATTTTATTATGTATTTTCCTCCCAATAACCCAGCAATCATTAAAGCCAACAACAAGCCCAGAGAAAGGCAGTGAAGTTAAATCACACAAAGTTCAAGTGTAAAGTAATGATACGCTCAGAAGCACAGCAACTGTCCTCAAAGTTCCAAATAACTACGCACGCCATCAAAATCACCCTAGATTATTAAGAATGGTCTGTTTATTTTGTCAGACTCTTTAAGACTCTTGTTAAAGCTGTAAACACATGATAAAGATACCCTGTAATATCCCTTCTTCCTAAAGAGCATTTCTGCCCATCTAATTACATAGCTCTTAACACCAAAGTCTTTACAGTATTATGTTCTCATTGGTACTTTCAAAATGATATTCTTGCTTGAGCAGCAAGTACACTGCATGATGTTAATAAACCACAGAGAATTTAAAAGAATACCTCTGACAAAGTGAGTCCCTTTACAGACTACACTTCCCACTCAGCCTTTAAAAAAGAAATGTGGGAAACACACATGAAAGCTTCTAGAGAAAGCATCCCATCATTTTTTGAATCAACTGCTTCTTTTAGAAAGGGAGAGGCATGACGAAAAAAGGTTATCTGCTTTCCTACAGTATCCTCATCTTCTGAAATCACAGTGTCTGCACACCCAGAACCTATCTAGAGCAGTATCATGGGTACCCAACAGTCTCGCTAACAAGAGATCTTTTTTTTTTTTTAAACCACACAATGCTGGTGAATAAAACAATTTGGTCTGCCATTTACTTCCAATGTTCTACTAATCTGAAGCACTGGAAAAATCATCTATCTGAGCTTCTGATCAACAGAAGATAGCAGGGATTACCACATTCCCAAAGCCTAAAAAGGCACTGTTTTCGTTAGCCTCTACAGCTCTGACAAGGAATAAATCTATGATTTCTATTAGACTTTTCAAAATAATGACATTAGCCCCCTGATGCCTATTACTCTCAGTGCACTCTTTCAAGAGGAGTAGGAGTACACAGAGAGCTGCCAGGTATCCCAACCTGTTTTATCCAAGATCATGCTTGATGATTAAGGCTCATGCTTTTCCATTTTAGTTTTTCAGCAAAGAGAACAACTCTACTGCAAATTCAAACATTCCCTTTTACATGTTTCCATCTAGTCTGCACTACAAAATATCCCTCCTCCAGCCATAACATCCTTACCCTTCCTCAAAAAGAAAAGAAAACAAAAAGGAATCCAAAAATCAGACAAACCAGAGAATCCTTCCCCTGCCATTTAACTCTATGTGTCCTTGGGCAAAAAGCTTCATTTACCTGATCTTCAGGTTTCAAACAGAAACCCTGTACAGAAGGGTAGTAAGAAGTAGGAAGTCTAGAAGGTGCCTAGCCTGGGGCCTGGCATGTGCAGGCTTTCGGTAATAGGCTGCTCTTACTATACCATCAGAGATTTATTCCGTTCAGAGATGGCATTTATATATGCCCTTTGAGATTAAGAGGATTTCCTGATTCCTTTGATTGGAACTCTATGGGTTGAAAAACATAATTAAGCTAGACATTCTCAGAAAGTACATTTACATTAATATTAATTAATACAAACAGCTGTTTGAAAAAGCCAGCCAGATAAACCTGCTTCTTGGTCAGGTGTGAAATCCTATTGTTCTCGAGTTATGAGTCATTTAAGTTAATGACTTATTCCACTGGATACAGTTAGCTACCCAAGAACCGCAACTGTACACAAAGAAATCTCTTTCGAGAAATACAATACCCGCTCACACACACAGGAATTAAAATTTAATAAACAAAAATGAATGTCCTACCCATCGCAGAACAACAAACTAAAAAATGTTAAGTTACATTAATGAAAGTCCGACCTGAGGCAAGCATAAGGCAGGCAAGGGTTTCTAATAAGCACTAGGTTGGCCCATGGCCCGCCCTTCCCCCATAGCCTTGAGTCCCTTTAGGTCCTCCCTTGCCTCTGGGTTCCCATCTCCTGTCTCCAGGCTCTTACTACTCTATATCATACTTTACTATTACTTCTCTACCTGGAGCACTAGACCTCAAAACTCCTTGAGGGCGTGGAGGGACTGAAACCTAGTCATCTGGTTGAGGGCCCATCTGCAGCCCACCTACCAGTGTGTACCACCTGCATTTCCTTAGGAAAGTGACCTCTCCGTTGCCATGCCCTTGCATTGCTCAAGCCGCTTAGTACTCTAGTAATTAACCACATTTAGGCTCTCTCCCCGTTTCCAAACAATTAGAAGATAAATGTAATGGCATACTTTTGCCACGGGTCAAGTGATTACTGTTAAAAAAAAATCTTCTACAGAGCTCTACAGTCCTGGAGTGAGAGGGGAGAAAGCATACAGTAAGAGCCATCCAGGGTAGACTAGGAAAGACAATGAAATAAGACTGACGTTGACTTGGTTCTGTGATGAAATGTGTCTGTGAGGTTTAGAAGTGGCCTGGCAAAGAGGGGGAACTGGAGAATTCTCTTACTTTGATGAACCACCTGAGCAAGTTGCTTGACCTCTATGAGCCTCAGTTTCAACATCTGTAAACTAAAAGCACTTACAAGATCAACCTTTTAGCTCTTAAAGGTATTTGTTCCTCTGATGATTCAGACAGAAGGCTGTTCAGAATTACAAGAGGGAATCTTCTTTGCAGACGTCAAATATCAGGGTAGTGATGAGACGGTTAATAAACACTCCTAGGGCGCCTGGGTGGCTCAGTGGGTTAAAGCCTCTGCCTTCGGCTCAGGTCATGATCCCATGGTCCTGGGATCGAGCCCCGCATCGGGCTCTCTGCTCAGTGGGGAGCCTGTTTCCCCCTCTCTATCTGCCTGCCTCTCTGCCTACTTGTGATCTCTGTCAAATAAATAACATCTTTAAAACAAAATAAAAAATTAAAAAATAAACACTTCTAGACTATATAATGCCCATGAAGCAAATGTGTACTCCAAAAAATAAAAATAAACCAGTTGTTTTATGAAATCATCAGCAGTAATAACCACCACCACCACCACCATCCCCCCCAAAATTAAACATTTATCTGTTTCAATAGGCCATTAACTACACAGGAAGATGCCTTGTCAAAGTTTCAAAGTATTATTTAAAAGACATAGAACTAAAAGGTCAAGGACTCAAAAGTATTAACAGAAAATAATTGAAAAAGAAAAAGGAAGTGGTACCAGGGCCTGAAGAGAAGTTGGAACTTCTAAGTGCCTGCTACAAAGAAGTCATAGCTGCACAATCTACATTTATAATTGGATATTTGCAGCTTATATGCTTTTCTTTTCATAGCTGGCAGGAGGCTTGTTTGATATAGCAAAGAGTTGTTGGCCCAACACAATAGAAAACCAACTCACAAGGTAAAATCGAGTAACAGTGGATGGATTGTTGTGGGGTTTTTTTGTTCTTGCATAATAGCATTTATAGATTAATCTATTTAAAAAAAAAAAAAAAAAAACAACCAGGTGCATTACCCAAATGTTCAGTTACTGGGGACACTCACAGTTGTCTGTCCATGGCAGTTTCATTTCTGTTTTTTACACAAATCATCGCTTGCAAGCACTGATGTTAAAAACAGAAAAACAGTCTAGTACACAGTGGCTATAAATGCCAAATCAATTTTCAGCAGATAATAAAGTCCATGTTTTACAATCAGCAATGCACTGTTTTACTACCCAAAAATGTAAGCTAATAATATATAGCTCTACTAAATGGAAAATGCAGATACGCTGTTAAAAAACGGGCCGGCTGTGAGAGGATGGATCATTTCTGCAGGGACCTTCTTAAAGCTATGTGTAAGTGTTTTGAAAATATCACATGATGTGGCCATGTGTTAAAAATTACAGCCAGTTAAGTTCTCTGCTAAGAAAAATATGTGGGCAATTTATGAAATGCACTCCAGGATGGAGATGTCTTAAGTAAAACCAGATTTTGAAAACAAACCTTTTCTTTTTTATTTTTTTTTTTTTTTTGGAAACTTGAACTTAAAAAAAAGTTCCAGGCACATCTGGAGAGCAGGACCATTGAGAAAGGGTGGTCTGACCTAATACTAGCCATCTTCTGAAAGAACAGCACTATTTCTGGGCTACACTGACTCTGCTCACTTATTGTCCTTTTAAGGAAACAGTCCTGAAAGCATTTTGTAGGTCAACATATGTTCTTTGATAATATTATACAAAGATTGATAAAAATATAAGTGTTTCAGAAAGCCTGGAGTCATCTCCCTCCCAAAAACAATATAATGCCCAAGGTCTCCCAGCCATCTCATGAGAAAACATTTTCCTTTTCTTAAACACAAGGATCTAGTTGTTACAAAGTGACAGGCAGTGAAATGATATTTCCTTATATTAAGTTAAATCATAAAAATAGTTTAATCTATTTCTTTAAAGCATGCATGGTCTCCTTTGACTTTTTATAGCTCATTTTGTAACAGCATGTTATCAGCAGCTAAAGTGTGTTTTTTTTAACCAAAATAGTTCTAGAAACCCTTAAACTGAGACTTTTTTACCTATCCACCCCCACAGATTGGTATGTATTTGAATAAGTTCAGTCTGTGCAAATCTGTTTCCAGGGATCCCCCTTTTTATGAAAAAGGTCCTAAACCTGGGAATTGTTACATCAAGTCTGAGACACCCAGGAACACGTTCGGACATCTGACCTACCAAATAATTAATCATAATAATAGTGGTAATAGTAATATTAAATGTTGATACATAAATATGTCGTCAAAGAAAAAAGAAAAAAAAAAGTGACAATATCAGATTACCCGAAACACATCCTTTTAATCTTCATGTCTTATTTAAAAACATAAAATCTATCCCAGATGGTTAGAATCATCCATTAATATAAGTACATATGTGTGGACTAAAATATGCTAAAAACATATTAAGAGGCAGTCCATCCAAAAGGAGAGTTTAAAAAGTGCAGATGGGTGTCAAAAATAGCCAAGTGTCAGATCTGCTCAAGTATCGCCATTCTGGCGCAGGCTCCCAGTCACAGCTGCTAATATATTCTCTGCATCCAAGTACAAGGTTTTCTAACACAGTTGATGAGAGAGAGAGAGAGTGCGAAACACTGCCACACTTCAGGTTACTGTCTCAGAACCAGTCAGATATTAACGACTTAACACCGAAACAAACTTATCAATGATTCTAAAACTCTGTAGTGCAACGTATTCTCAAGAAGGCTGCTTTGAAGAGGACTTTAAAATCCTGTGAGCAGTAAGGGATAGCCAGGGTCCTAACTCATCTCTTTCACTCAAGCATTCACCAGTGGTGTGGGGGGGCTTTAACCAAAACAGAATACAGACTCTTCAAAATGCTAATAAATCAGACCATTCAACATATATTTAGTAAGCATAAACACAAAGAAGATTCTCGAAGGGAGGACATAAAAATCAGATGAAACAGTGCTACAAGACTCTGGCAAAAACAAAACAAAACAAAAAAGAAAAAAAAAAAACACAAGCACTTTTTCACACAGATTCCCTATCCCATACCGAATGCCCATGACATCTTTAGTTGCGTGGTGCAGATAAATCAAGATGAGAGCTTAAAGAGTTAAAATGACCTTTCAAAGACCTCAGTCATTGTCTTTCTGTAAATTGATTTTCCCCATATTTCAGCTACATACATTCCTTGTCTACTGAACTCATGAAAAAGTGCAGTTCTGTCACAAATGCATCCTTTCTGCACATATATCAATAATGATGAGGACTACAAGACACATCCTAAAGGGAGACACATTTATCAAACAACAGCAATACCTACACAAAACTGTGGTTGCAGAAAACTGGCAGATAATGTTTCAAAACACCATCTGTGAGGTGTACAAAGTCTGTGACCAGCACAGCCTCTTTTGCCCGTCCTACCCAAATAATGTGCACGCATCAGCCAGCTGGAGGATCTCTAGCTGCCTTGTCTTTTTCATCTGGAGAGAGGCTGCTCAAAGTAGGCACAGGGCAATCCAGACAGTTCTTGAGAACAGCAGAGGCAACCCTTCCTCCACCAGGCTTCTCTCAGCCTTCTCCCTCCAGAGCAGACACTTCACAGGCAACCATCACACAGAGACACTCCAGGCTCCAGAGATAACATGTTTCAGAGGAAACTGACACACACTCAATTTTCGGGACCACAACAGAACAGCTTCAGTAATCCAGCAGACCTTTTATTTTTAATTAACCGATTCATTTATTGGCCCGATGACGTCTAAGGGCTGTTGATTTAAGGCAAGACTGAAATTATTTGTACTTCTAGAGCTTCCTTCACTTTCTCTGACATAAACAGTTTTTTAAAGAGACCTTATCCCAGGATTCTGCCAGAATCTGAGAACTCTCTCCACAGATGAAATTTGCAGGATACAAGGTACAGATGACAGTCCCAAAATCCATAACAGAAACAAGACTTCTTATTGAGCTAAATCCCTCAAGTAAATTGCTCTGGCAAACGTACGTGGCTGTACTTTCCCCTCCGCCTTTAAAGCACACCTCCCAAATTCTGAGAGCAGAGCCTCCACACCCTGTACCCCTAGATCACGATGGCTCTCTTTCTACCACCTTCCACACCTCACCTCTGTCACCCCCAGCCTCCGCCTGCCCATGCAAAATCCCTTCCGGCGTGGGGCAGAAGGTATTTTCCTTGCATAATAAAAAGTAAGCTTTCTTCATTTCAAAATCAGAGGGAGAGAGAGCACGCACGAAGCAGGGCTAACTCACCAGGCATCCTTGAATCCAGCGTCCACACGGAAAGTGACTCCCTCCTAAAATCCAGCGCGATCGGGGCTCATGCCTCCTGTTCTGGAATGAGCGCCGGCAGAGAGAGGAGGGCCGTCAGAAGGGGCTGGGGCGGCATAGCCCGAGGCAGGGTGCTGGGCGCGTGCGCCTGCCAGGCAGAGACAGATGGAGAGCTGACACTCCGGATTGCACTTGGAGCAGAAATGTGGATGATGACAGGAGCACATGTGGCCTTGAACCCAGCCCTGTCTCCTCAGGCAGAACAATGACAGGGATGTGTGTGCAAAGTATCGCAACCCTTACCTCCCCTTACCCACTCTACCTCTCTGGGCAAGTTCCAGAGCACCAAAGAACAGAAAGTAAAATGCAGAATGATAAGCTAAATGCTGAATAATTCATTCATCACCACCCCCATCCCGTTACAACTTAACCCTTATTTTGCCGAAAGAATGGAAAGTAGCCTGGCCCCCTACCACTGCTCACAGTGAAACGCTTCCCTTCCATCTTCTCCTGTTAACAGCCATAATTGGAAACTCTATTAAAAAACAAACGTGGGCACAAACCTCAAAGCTTGTTTATTGAACTGGAAGTCCAAAACAGTATAAAAACATTTTTTTAAGGACTTTGTATTTTGTGCCAGCTTATCCGACTGAACAAAGTCTCCGAATCCTTCCCTTTGTCAGCTTCTCAGTAGTATGTGTAAAATAGAACACTTTTTAGAAGCAGAAGCAGACCACTTTTATTTTACTAGAGTGCTTTTAACCCCCTGGGATCCCTGCGTTGATATGCTCCAAACATTTTCAGCTTACTCTCCTCTACCTTGCATAGAGATCCATGGGAGATGAAAACAAAATCTTCACTGTAAAGCCTTTTCAAAAGCTGAACAATCACATCCTCCTGATTTCTGATTTTTTGCACACCCTTAAATGTTTATCCTTCCCATGAATAACACATACCCAGCCAGGTTCAATGGACTCTTCCCCATAAGCTTTAATGGACACCATGATATATAAAACTACAAGCCTTTGTTACAGTGCTTTATCTAAAGCTGGCTATTTTCCTCTCAGCGGTCCCTCTTTAGTCCTTTGTAAAACATCCTTGCCTCATAGGAGAAACATAGCCTGCCTGCCTTGCATGCCTTTTCCAAACACACAAAATGCCAGGCAGAAGGAAAATACTGTTCGGTTCTAAAACTCTTCTTCATTTTAACACTTGCAAATCTTCCCTAAGGTCTGTGTGTGTTTGTTTTAACAACAGGGCACACGATGAGACAGATTCCTCAGGCTCTACCTTTCCAGTGTGTGGCCAATGCACTATAAACACGGAAACAATTCTACTCCGGAGCCTCTGCCCAGCCCACGGGCTCAATGCATATGACAGGCAGGAGCGTCCCCTTTAACTCTTGCTGTCCCTTCACGGTCTTCACCTGTCCTTTGCCTATTCTGCACTTTCCATATGCTTTTAGCCCTAATCAGACTGATTTTTTTCCCCCAACTTGCTGCCTCAAAGAAATCTCAAAAACCCATGGAAAAACAGAGACGGGGACTGTGATTTCTACCTCCTCACCCTTCCTACACCTCTCCCCAAGAGGACACACAACCTGTTTCAAAGTGCACCCACAGGCACGCACATATCCTCCACAAACTAAAAATAAATCATCTTTGGTAAACAGCGTCCATCCATAAGAATGTCTACAGTCCCTAAATACTGCACCGAAGAAGCATGGCTTCATCTAGTGAACCCCTCAAAAATCCATCACTGTCAGAGACAACTTGTAAAAAGACTACAATTCATAATGATGACTCTGTTCTGTCACTAATAGTATACTGCACCCTATTTATGAGGCCAATCTTTTTGTTCATCTTAGTTAGATGTCACTTGTAATGAGGTTCTGTGTAATGGATTTCAGTACAGTTAAGCACCAAGCTCAAACATTCTTATGACAGAAAGCTTTATAGCAGGCATGAGTGTGATAATCAATTAAGTCCTGCTATAAGGGGCCTTTATGGAATCCAGCAGCCTGAGTCGGTGGATATTCATTTTCAAAGAGAGTTATTTTTTTTCTTAAAGTCACTCAATGCTACATGTCGCTGATTTTTTTTAATACTATACCTACGTGAGGAAGAAAACATTTTCACAGTGGGAGACCCAACTTTCATCAATATGCACGGTGAATCGCTTCTGAAATAGAAAATTGACGACAAAAATGCAATACACTTTAAGAAAACTGGATGATATCCAGGTTTGAAACAGGGTCTTAATATGGGGACACGACAAGTCCCTCCACCACTGCTCAGAACACTGAACTTCTATCTGCTGTGTGATTATGTATCTTTTCTATGTGTAAAAAAGCTTTTTAAGCTGTTCTCTGACTACCGTAATTGCCACTTTAAATTGATCCACGTCAACAAAACCCAGATCCCTGGAGATTCTCACCTAGAAGTCTGACTACAGAAAGGGCCTAACTGAATGTGTGTGCCTCTCAGAGGAGTCCAGCATTTTGCTCAAGAAACCAGTCCCCTCCTCTTCTGCTTTCATCCAGGGAGGCAAGCAAAGCAGCAACCCCATTTGGCAGTTCTCCCTAAACAGGGAGACCTGGATACGTAGTTCTATACAGTTACTTAAGACAGAAATAACATTCCCTTCAATAAAAGGGAAACCAAAAAAAAAAAAAAAAAAAGAAAGAAAGAAAGAGCTTAAGGGACCCAAGATCTCTAACAACCAAATTGTGTAATAAAAATAGACAATCGATAACATGATGAATGCATTTATGTAGGTGAGGGGGGAAGAATATGTACAGAATTCGTACTACAGAAGTCTTCTCTAGTACAGAAACACTGCCCTGCATCACAATGAGAAAACATACTTTTAAAAGTTAAGAAAGGGTCCCTGCCTGGCTCCGTTGGAAGAGCACGTGATGCTTGATCTCAGGGTCACGAGTTCGAGCCCCACGTTGGGCACAGAGATTACTAAAAAAAAAAAATTTAAAAATTTAAAAAAAAACACTTAAAATATGTTCAGAACAATAACAGAGACTACACGGGCTTCCTCAGGAGAGCCACGTCAGTTAATGCATGTCTTTTAATTAACAGCTCAGAGCTTTTTTAAGGCATTTTTTTTTGTTATTGTTGTTGGGGGTTTTTTTTGGTTGTTGGGTTTTTTTTTTGTTTTTTTTTTTTTTTTTGGAGTCATCTAAAGAATCACTTTCTGAATTGGAAAATTTAGTCAACGACTCAATGCCAGGCTCCCCCTGAAATACATAAATTGGTTTCTGACAATAAAGTTGGATCCTTCTCTAGAAGGGCATCACGGTATTGTCTTTCTCCCAGGTATTTTCCACTTATTCCCAAAACAGACCAGCCCTGTCTTACATATTTTTCCTTTGTTCAAGCCTGACTTACCAAGAGGGACTACCAGTCTACTGAAACCGTATGCAGTTAATGAAAGCTCTCTACACCGGTGAAGGGCGAATGCCAGTTAAAGCTTTGCCACAGGTCTCCTCAACTTTCCTCTGGGCTCCTAGCAGGCTGTTGTGATACATTGTGACTTCACACAGTGGGTATTAAGTGAGTTAATTCAAAGGAGCTGAAACCTCATTGATCCTAATTGAAAGCAATACACCCAACCCAATACTTCCCTACCCCATCTGCTGTGGCCTGCCACCAGCTATTCAATACAAGAGAATTAATAGTTTCAGATATTCTAACCGACCCAATAAAGGCACTCATTTAAGCAGGGCTGCATTAACAAAGTGAAAAAACAAGGGTAAAATGGGTTCAAATGGAGCATTTTACTCCTAGTTGGCTTTAACAAAGCCGAATAAGGCTTATTCTGACTTTTTATGTGCAAGACTTGATAAACTGAATGAGAAGGCACTCAATGATCAGCCAACGAGCATTGATGAATGGTCATTAAGACCCCCCCTGCTCTTAGAGGAGACCCTTCCACAAAGTGGCACACCAGCTTGAAAGGGCGGACTCACTAATGTCCAGATTTCTCCGCTTGCTTGTTCCACTTTCAATTTCAGACCACTGGCCACCAAATGAGGCTGACATATTGGAAAATAATGTTTTATGGGCGAGTGGTAAAAAATAAAATGGAGGCATTAGCTCTGCTTTCAAATTCAAATCTGCTAGTTTTGTCAGACCCCAAAGGTTTTGATTTTCCACCCAGCTGGAAGCTATTAGTGTTTTCTAAAGGCATCCCACTGACAGGGCAAACCTACCTAATGTGTGAGCTGTTGGGCTAAGGGAGATGGCCCTCTCTTTTGGATGATTTCCTAACTTCTCATCACTTTGACAGTCAATTAAATAGATACAACACCTAATAAAAATGTACATTAATTTGTTTCTGCTACTGAAAGACATGCGAGACTGTATTAAGTAAAAGCCATAGTAGATTGTCTTCTGACAAAGATAAATCCAATTAGACTTTGTCTGTCAGAGAAACAACGGGTTTATGTTTTACTTAGGCTACAACATAAGGTGCAGCCAGCGACAAAGAAATGAGTGGAGTAGGGAGAAAAAAATATTAAGTGAAAAAGTTCATTGAAGTGTTCCATAAAGGTAAGAGCTGAGCTGTCACTTTAACTCCTTTCTATAAACCTCTGTTGTAAACAGCCAGCTACATTCATGCTATTCCCCTCAAATATTTCCTTATGGGGAAATGATTGGCAAGTATTTGCACGTCAACTCCAGCCCACAGAACAGCTTGCAAGAACTTTACTTAAATGACAAGGGAACAGGGGACAGGACTACCATCTTAAGAATTTGAAGGGTGTAGGAACATCTTGGGGTCAAAGGGTTATTCAGGGCTGTCCAAGAGGGCCTACGCCTTAGCGGTAAGATGGAATGGAGCAGAAAGAAAGCATGCTGGATAGAGGAAGCTTGTCCTTTTTTTTTTTTTTTTAATGTTTTATTTATTCATTTGACAGACAGAGATCACAAGTAGGCAGAGAGGCAGGCAGAGAGAGGAAAGGAAGCAGGCTCCCCGCTGAGCAGAGAGCCTGACACGGGGCTCGATCCCAGAATCTTGAGATCATGACCTGAGCCGAAGGCAGAGGCTTTAACCCACTGAGCCACCCAGGTGCCCCAGGAAGCTTGTCTTAATAGGTGATCACGGCAGACGTCACAGAAGCAGAAAAGCTTCAGGGCCCGGATCACCTGCAAGTAGACGACAGAACACCATACAACACTGTGTCCCACAGAGAACACGCTGCACAGTCTGTCCAGAAACCCTCATCTACTGGGGCAAGTGGCAGGTGGAGAACTAGAAGTCATGACTCCTTCCCTTCACCTATGATATGTCAGACTCAAGCAGGTCACTTTGATTTTTCTTGTCGCCATCAGTTAGAGTGAGTTAACAACATGCATTAAAACTGTAATTTGAACATTCCAGTCATAATGTATTTTTAAATAATAGCGATTTCCTAAACCGATAAGCCAAACAGTTTTTATGGGGCTTGCCCCCCATCTTCAATGCCTACAGAATAAAATGTTATATATATCATTCTAACAGTTTTTCCAGCAACGTATTCGATGGGTTTTTGTTGTTGTTGTTGTTATTTTGTGCTTTTTTTGGTGGACAGCAAAGCAAGGTTTTTTGAGAGATAGCAGAGTGATAGTACAAAGTTCCCAAGGAGGGTGGGAATTCAAGAGGATTCCCAAATGTATTTGATTCTTAACTCTGGGTGAAGTAAAACATTCTCTAGAGGAATGAAAAGATGTGTATTAGTAATTCAAGTGTGTGGGGCACATGTATGCATGTTTCTGTAAAATGAAATCTGTTTAAGATAAAATATCACTTGCTGGAGATAAAGTTTATATTTGTAATCATTCTAAATTGTTTCTGACAGGGCCGATGCCTTTAAAACATCACAATACACTGTAATTCTTTTCTACCAACAACTTTTGACTTTTGATGCCAAATCTTCAAAAAGAGTCGGAAATGCTACAACTGACTCAGCACTTGCACTAACTGAATGTTATATTACTGAAATGCAAACTTCAAACCTAACTAATTTCGTTAAATACAAATTACTCCATAGGCACCAGCAAGGGGTTAAATTATTTTAAAATTTTTAAAGGAACACTTCCTCAGTAACCCACAAGGCTGAACACTCGCTATATTAACTCTGTCTTTTCAAATAACTGCATTTTCATATAAAAGCAATCAATCTTAGAAAGCACACACGTGCATGCAAATCCGCAAATAAGTTACCGTTTATACTTTCCTTAAATTTTTCCAAGAACTACCAGAATCACTCAGTGAATATAGAAGACATCCTTACTACCCATCCCTTATCCCTTATCCATTTGACAAGGACTGTAACACTATATGGAAAACCTTTGTTTCAATGTCACCACCTCCCCACCCTGACTGATGGCGAGTTAGTTTTGTTAAAATGCAACGGTGATGGCGTATGCTCCAATGAACTTTCCCTCCTCTCAGCACCAGAGACAAAAACCTGCAGCTCTGCTCTGTGCAGGAAGCCATCTGGACAGCTTTCCCTCAAAGCCCAGCCCACACCACACTGCAGGCAAAATCCAAGGGCTGCAGAGCTCTGTGGGGCTATTCATGACATACCAATTTCACATTTTCTGCTTGTACGCTTGCAACAATAAATGCTAATGAGGACTATGAATGACAATTTTAAAGACAATAAAAAGGTCTCCAAATCCCTTGCATATGGAGACACTGTTTTCAAAACTTCACCTTCTGTTACAGAGCTGTTAGAGTCTAAAGGAGAAAAAAAGAATAACCTAAGGAAAACAATAAGATGATCAAAGCACAACTGAATCCTTAAGATTTCCAAAGAAAGCAATCTGTGTAAGCCCAGGGAACAACAGATCTCACCACCCCTATGAGCAGCCCTATGAATTCATGAGGCATCCTTAATCTCTACTACCTTTGCCTTCTGTAGATGTGCAGCTTAATATAATCACTTCCTCCTCAACACTGACTTTTTTTTGGAGCCTGGGAATTCCAAGGGCAGCATTCGTCCCAAAATAATTATAATCACATCATCATCCCACTTTGGCATAATATTTAACAATTCCACATATCTTCAGATAAACATAAATGCAAATTGCCTCTCATCTGATAATGTCTATTCCTAAAAACAATGCAATGATTCTGGATGGCGAAATTACAAATCATGTTTATTTTCCTTTTTAAATTTTTCTGTTTTCCAAATCTTCTAAAATGAGCAGATAATACATTTTGAACCAGGAAAAAAACAATAAATATTACTTTCAATGCAGCGAAAGAACTGAACAGAAGACAGAGAAGTGTTTTGACCTAGATAGGAATTAAACCATTTTACACAACAAAAATAAAACAAAAGATTCATCTTCCTATAAATGGTATAAAGGGTATCCTTTCCATTAACATGGATTAAAACACTTTCAACAAAATCCACCAGGTGGAGCAAATACACAGCAATAAAAAAAAAAAGTCTCAGAATTTTTTCATGTTTTCTCACAGGAATTTTTTTTTTTTACCTCTAACAAACTCTCCACTTCTATCTCTCCACAATTTATCAAAATCTGCACACGCACTAATTTGTCACATTTGTAAACAAATTCAAAGACACTCAAAACGATTTTTAGCTACGATGGATTCCATTACAAATTTTCATTCCAAAACCACTTTATTTGTTCAAATAATACCCAGTGCAGTATATCTGCTTTTTCACCAAGGTAAATTTTTTAATCAGTGTTTTACTCTGATCCTACTGGCTTTCATCAGGCATGCCCCTTCCCCACACAAGCCCAGGCAGAATAGAATTTAATGCTGTGTATTCTTAAATACACTGAACAGTGGCTAAAACCTACAGACCTCAGCTCAATTCCTTTACTCTGTATGGAAATTTGACTTCTCACTCTTGACGTTTTATTAAGTGTACTCTTAATTGTATACACCGAAATCTTATTAAAATTTGGGAATACTGTGACTTTTTTTTTACCCATTATAGCACAGTGTCCTGTTTTCATTAGCAGCCCACAGTTACAAACAGAATATGGTTTTTTCCCTTCTTTTTCCTGAGGTCTTCACCTCCTCCCATTTTCTTCTTCCACAGATCTCCTTTCTTCTTGCCATTTCACCACACCTACTAAGCACACTCAGCGCCAGGCACCAACCCTGCTTCCTTGTTTGCATTTTCTTCTGTAATTCTTGATGCCACCTGCAAGCCACAACTTTCTCCATTTGCTTTTCAGAGTCCTCCAAGCTTTTCTCACGTTACACACTTTCTGCTGCCAAGGCTTAATGCTACCAATGGCATTATTGTTACCTGCATTCAAGAAAGCTCCAGTGAGGAGGAGCCTGGGTGGCTCAGTGGGTTAAAGCCTCTGCCTTAGGCTCTGGTCCTGATCCCAGGGTTCTGGGATGGATCCCTACATTGGGTTCTCTGCTCAGCAGGGAGCCTGCTTCCCTTCCTCTCTCTCTGCCTGCCTCTCTGCCTACCTGCGATCTCTGTCAAATAAATAAATAAAATCTTTAAAGAAAGCTCCCATGGGGACAGAACTACCCAAAAGTTAGGAGCTGGAAAGCAGGGTACCCCGCACCTGTCACGTGGAGGAGGACACCAGTACCCAATGCTGACTGTGGCTTCAAATATATTTATACATTTTCTTTTTTCCTATTTATGTGGCTGTTGAAAAGAGAAATGCTCTGAAAGAAATGCACCAGGCTGATACATAAATAAACACACACATGCCCGAGGATACACATCACACTTCCGGCAGCGCTGTTTATGCTGGTGCCTAACAGACCTCAGAGACACCAGCTCCCTCACAAGATGCACTGGGCTAAATCCAATTATTTAAACGATCATATATTTTTTACAGGAGTGGGATATAAGTACATAAAATATTGACATTACCTCCATAAGCGCGAAAAGGAAGTTTTGAGAATCATCCCTACCAAACTCTTCCCTATAAAGGCCAATTCCTTTCTTCTTTGCAAAGAATGGAATCAGTTCCCTGGAGTGGTGTTGGTGCACAAGGCAAAGGTACAGGCTGCTCCCTCTCTTTATCTACCTATAGCTCCCACTAGCATTAATGGCACGCACATATGTGCATCAGAAAGGTAAATGCCCTTAAGTCTGCATGACAGAATCTGCATGAAGTAGTTGGAAAAACCAAATCACTGCACATGTAGTCACACTTTCCCCCCCTTTGCAGGAAACCCCATCGCCGCCGCCACCTCTACTCCCCCACCCACCATGCAGACATCCATCAGCCCACACCATGGATAAAGAACCTGCTGGATTTCCTCTCGGTAAGATAACATCTTGTTACACTCTGGGGATCTCTTGACAAGGCTCCATCTCCAAGCATTCCTAAGAATATTTATCCTATACTATCCTCAGATGGGCCACACATCGCTGTCCAAATATTATTTCTCTCCACCCCCCGCTTGCTTCATCGAAGGGTGTGGCTCTTCCCAAAGCAAACGCTCCAGTCCATGTTCAAGTTCCAAGGGGAAAAAAAAAAAAAAAAAAACCCAACCTTAAAAGTTCTATCACCTTTGCTTAAGGATGGACTACTCTCGTGGCCAGATTAAGGTTCTAAAACGGCCTCATCAAAACAACCATTGAACTCCTAGTTCCACGCTGAGCTACTTACTGAGCCTGACCTAAAAGGGCAACCCACAGAGGACACGATGTAAACAGGAATTAGGAAAACAAGAATCCATTAAGGAAGACCAGTTCTCCACTGGTTAATATCTGTGGCCGTTGACAGAGACAATGTTTCAGAGCAAGGCCAGAGTGTAAAATCAAAGAGCCAGACTTTTAAATTCATTAAAAAAAGAAAAAGAAAAAAGTTAAGTGTATCTGTCAGTGTAGTCCAGAAGGAGAGAGCAGGGACACAGCACTGGCAGGAACCTCAAATTCCTGACCAAACCCTCTTCCACACAATGCCTCCAGAAAGAAAGGAACCCAGGGCGGGAGCCAGCCTGACGCTGGCGGACAGACAGGGCTGGCCTTGCAGGATGTCAGAACGCCAGGCGGCTGCGAGAGATACTGGGTTTTCACACACTCTCAGCCTGGCTGTTTTGCTCTTCAGGTAATTAAACAAGGAAGCAGGGCTCTGGGTCTGAGCCTGACCCTGAAGCTGGGGCTCCATGGTTCTGCGTATCAGCTTCCGCAAGAACTGCCCGGGGCATCAACAGAACATTCTCCTCTCACTCTCTCCCGTTTCCTTCTCCACCTCTTCCTAAAGCTGACCCAGAAACAAATCCTCCCTACAAAAACATCCATAGAAAGGTCTGAGTCTATTTGTAATAAAAACCTCTGTAATGTTGCTGTTCCCGGTCCCTACCTACCCCCCCCCACCACGGAATTTCGAAAAAGCAAAAAATTAACCTAATGCAGGAACTCTAAATGTAAAACAAATCTGTGCAAAACACCGGTGTCTTAATTAGGATGGGTTATTCAAAAGAAAATAATATCCAAATAATAATCCTTGTTTTCTTTAGCCTGTGTGCTTGATTAAAGTGTAAATCTGCAAAATCAAAAAAAAAAAAAAAAAGCTCCCCAAGAAAAGATTTTGATCGTCCACTTCACAAATTAAAACATTTGTTGTGTTGTACAATTAATATGGCTATTTTCTGTTTTGATAATGGGCATTATGGCAAGTAAATACCACCTATGATCTAGTTTAGTATGTTTCTTCAAAAAACTCATTTAAACAAAACTGTGTCTGTATACAAAGAAAGTCACCATTAAAACTCAGGAATATAAAAAATATCCCTCAAAAGAAATGAAAGTGGTACACTTATACAAACACGCACACATACACACACACATTAAGCAATGATTAGAATCACATAAGTAATATATTCTTCCTTCATCTCAAAATCCATAGAGTAAAATATTGGCTGAAAGAGACAGAGACCAAAGGAGAGAGGAATACAAAAGCATGCCTGCTTGTCTGTGTTCAACACAAAGAACATTAAATGAAAACAACTGGCATGCGGCCAAATTCCTATAGAGGCAAAGAGATTCAAATAAATTGATTTCACGCATCACACTGACCTGGGATCAGTGTGCAGTGTTACAATAAGCTCAAAGCTCCATGTGGGGTAAAGCCCATTAATGCTATCAGACCCCTCGAACATGACCAAGAAAAACTAAAAATAAACGCAGACGCTCTCAAACACCAGCAATTTTACTTAAGAAATAACTTTCCTCTTTTCCTAATAAAGCTAACCAATATTTAAGGGTGCAGAGCACCACTTAAATTAACTTTTTTTTTTTTAAATCACCCTTTTTAAAATACAAACGTAGCTATTGAGACTCCTACAGTATCTATAAATTGGAACTACATCACTAGGTCACCCCATAATATGAACACAAATACACACTACCCTGCAACAGAAGTTTCTTCTGTCATAACTAGTCTCCCATGCTATTCCCCTTCTATCTTTTAGACAGCTAATGGATTTTTTTTTAATTTTTTTTTTCTTCAGTATGACAACTACTGGACTCTTAGTGTTTTCCTTTAGTGGCTTCTAAGAGCAAGCTCTCCCCAGCTGTCCTAAGTCCACCCACACCCCCCCTCACAAAGGCAAGCATCAAAGAAGACCAGCTTCAAACCACATTCTAGAGGACCAAGCATTATGCTTATTTTGGTGGTATGCTTCAAAACGCTGGGGGGGGGGGGTACATAGCAGCATTTTGCCTTTACCAGCTTCTTCGTAAGCTGGTGGCTGTCCCCGCGGCATCATTCCCGCTCCCCGCCTCCCCACCCCCACAGAAGGAGATGTGTCTCCTCGTGACCCTCCCCCCACACCACCACCACCACCACCACCACCACCACCACCACCACAAACTCAACACACAGACCAGACTCTCTGGCGCCACCTCAGGCCATTCTCACTTAGAACCCTGACCGTTGAACTTCACATAGTTCTTTACTTTTCCTGTCTCCAAATTACAAGGCCAGGAACCCAATGGATTCCAGGTGTCTGCAAATTTAAAGTATATGATTTCTGTTATTCTCTACTTCTTAGGTCAACTTGAGTCTGAATCCTATACTTCTATACACCCATTACCATTACAAAAAGGAAGGAAAAAAAACTAGAAGAAAAAAGTGTCGATGCCACCTAAAATACAGAGAAAACCCAATAGCTATCCCAAGTTATAAAACATATATAAATATTCTGTGTGTGTGCGTATATTCATCATTTTTTTTAAGGATGTATGCACACACATGGATAGGAAAGACAGAAAGAACTCAGCATGGTGTGTGATACTGATGCTATCCATTCGGTATTTGCATAGGATAACAAATAATATGCATTAAGTCACTTTAAAATGTGTGCCTTTGTCATGCCCTTTTGCTTTCAATATGGACCTTCCCTGCTGCCATGGTTCAATGCCAGCAAGACCCAGACAGAGCCCATGAAGACCAGAGGAGGCTCTGACTGTTAATAGACTGGGGGAGGGTAAAGACCAGGACGCTCTGGATCTGCACCATTGGTTCAAGTTTTTAAACCCGATATCCTTTACAATTTGTAATCTGCACCTTAGGTGATTTTATCATACTATTAAGGGCTCCCATAGAGACACACGAGGCAAAAAGTGGTTATATCCTCTTATAAAACAAGTGCTTTCTTCTGATGGAAGATGAAAAGGAACAAATTCGCCAGCAGTGGTTGCTGGTGTTGTTGTTGTTACTATTATTATTACTAGTTTCCGTTAAGACATTGACCCCTTTCCTTCTATTTTCAAACTTCAGAAGTCTAATCAACCAAGATGTGAGTCCACAAAAGATTAATTTTTCGTAACAATCGTACATGAGGTAAGAAGGTAGAAACAGAGGTGAAAGATGGCTCGACTACTTAAGACAACTGAATTCCTTGCCTTCTCTCTTGAATGTCTGTCTCTCGCTAATTACTGGAAAAGATCATCCTAAGATGAAGGAGGGGAATGAAAGGAAGAGAAACACAGAGAAACTAAATCACCATTTAGGCTACCTCAAAGGATTCTGTAATTATACAGAGAATTATTTCATTTTCTATGGTCTTTCAAAAACAAAAACAAAAACAGTCCCACTTGCCAACACCTTCTTGGAAACTTACAGAACAAGCCAATATGTATTTGTAGGAATTGAAAGAGTAGATACTGTGGGGTGGGCACCAGCAGCGATATTTCCAGAACCATGGCCACAGATGGTAAATATTTTGCTACCCCTCTTTTCCATGTAGTCAGGCAGGCAGTCAAAGAACTTCAAACATCCCTTCCCAATCACTAGAGTGCCAACCAGTATTACACAACATCTGTGTTAACTCTCAACTTTTTCCTGGCACCGTTTGTCCTTAATCATCTGTGCTTCTGCACGAGCCACTAAACCTAAAACAGAGCTGGCTGCAGGAGGCATCTACTCTCTGGAACCCATAATTCAGGGTTCTCCTTAATTCTGAAAGGCCGCAGGCTTTAAGAAGTCTCTTGCCAAATGGTAATAATATACTTAAGTTGAGAGTTGCTGTTTTCCTAAAGTTAGATTTTTTTTTTTTTTTCCCCAATGTGCCCATGGACATGAATTCTGCTTAGGAAGTAACATTCACCTAAAAGTTAAAAAAAAAAAAAAAAAAAAAAAAAAAAAAAAAAACAAATCAATCAGAAGAAGAAATAATAAATTGAAACGTACTTTCTTTCCCCTCTTTAGTCAACAAACTGTTTCAGAAAACACCATCTCAAGTTACAATAAACACAGAATTCATGGCATAGCTTTTACTCTTTAACTCCAAGTATCGCTCAGCTTATAACAGATGTATTATGAAACATGGCAAGAAGCGCTACAACAAGAAGAGGGTGGGAAAAAAATTTGGTACTTGATCATTTGAGATCTTCAGACCCAAAGCTATCAAACAAGGGCTCCCCCAGCCAGGCTGAGTGATCCCCACCCAATCCCACACCCGAAGATTTCAACGACAATTTTTTTTTTAAATATAGAATACAAATTCTTTATTAATAGGCTCTAGAAGAAATAAGAAAAAGAAAAAAAAAACTTCACAATTATAATTTATTGGGAAAATAGAACAAATTTCTTTTTTTGTAAGTAAATTACAAAATCAAAATGTTTGTCTGTTCCTTACCTTGACAATATTCAAAGTTCCCCTTTTTCCGGCAGTCACCTATTACTAAACTCAGTGCTCTCCAAGTGTTTCTTTTGACAGATATCATTCTCCACCAATCGCTCTGCTAATTTCCTCTCTCCTTTTCTGACTGGGACAGATATTATGTTCACCAGCCCAGAGATCAATCTTTTCTATTGACAACAACAAAGGGAAAAAAAATGCATATATCACAACCAGTCTGAAGTATCACACCCATCCACTTACACGATATTACTAGACCAGTTTTGTTTTGTTTATTAAGAAACAGACACAAGCTCTTCTAAAATTTCAGGAGAATCCAAGACAATCACCATTTTCTCAATTCCTATAAGGACATGCTCGAAAGGTCTCTTAATTCTCCAGTCATCTGACTCAAAGCTAGACACATTCTGAAACTGACAACTCCTCCTCCTTTAAATTGATTTAAAATATATGTACATAAATACCTTAAAAGAATGTGTTAGCTTTTACCTTGTTCAATAAAAAATTAAATAATCTCTCAAATATTATGGTTTCTTTAGAAAAGGCTTTGAAACATTACGTGTTTATTTTATTGTATGGAATTTACTTGCAAGTTAAATTCTATTTCAAAAGTGGTGTCCATAGTGCTTCACTATTCCGAAATTTAAACATTGCCATTATTAGCTAAAATAGTCTAAAACAACTGAAAATAGTCGCAAATAATCTATGGCATCAACCAGTTTTAAAATACTAGTAACAACAATTATTGGTGAATCATTTTACCGAATCAAAAACTTCCTCTACTTTCTCTTTTTCTCTAAAGCAATATGAATTTTCTCATTTTTCATGCTAGATTTGGCAGCTTTAGAATTCATTCATTCATCCATTCTCAAATAATTATTGAGTGCCTCTTACTCACCCACTATTACTACCACTACCATGTGCAAAAAAAAGTATCACTATTTAATTCTTATAATTTATGAACTATAACTCAAGCACAATCATTT
Organism: Enhydra lutris kenyoni; assembly: GCF_002288905.1. NCBI lineage: Eukaryota > Metazoa > Chordata > Mammalia > Carnivora > Mustelidae > Enhydra > Enhydra lutris. The sequence goes on along the minus strand of NW_019154098.1, from coordinate 44,628,390 downwards.
GCACATAAAGGAGGAACTCAGTAAATGTAAAGGAATAGAGATTTATAAAAGCAGTCTCAAAAAGTATTACTAAAGCTATTGCTATTATTTTTTTAAGAAACCAAAGTACTCCCTACAAATTAAAATTGGTGAATATATTCTGATACATATAAACAAAATAAATAAATAAATAAAATATCAATGCCCTTTATAGGACATATCATGCAATCAGTTGTTCCTTATTCGGTATGGTAAAAATTAAATAAACAATGTTTAGGAAAAATACAGTACTAGGCATTTCTTAGTTGAAATTGCCTTGAAGCTCAGCAAAGATCACTAAGACAATCAGATGAAACTTGGGAACATTTCATTTACCATGTAACCTAACAAATGACCGTCAAAATTTCAGTAAGAAAATGACCCAAATACATAGATACACGTACCCATATGTAAAGAGTCAAATACCAGACATGAGGTGGGATGTAAGGGAGGGGGACCAGAAGTCAATACATCTAGATGTCAAATGATTATTTCTGGAAGATGGAAATAGGGGTCATTTTCTACACAATCCTATTTCCAATGTTTCTATACTAACGTAAAAACAGTTTATAATGCTATAAACAAATATTATGGGAGAAAAGGAGAACATAGAAATTTTTCTTCAATTCAATGATATTTTGTAATATTTTGTGCTTCAGCAACCACCAACAAAAGCCATCAGAGAAACCGATAAAAGTGGATCATGACAGTATGGGCCCTCGTTAATATCTCCACTGAACAAATGAAAGAGGCGAAACACATACAAATCCCCTAGAGTCTATTTCTTCCTTCTCATGGCTGCTAAATAGTGCCTAATGTCCAGATTTATTAATAAAAATGGTGTAGAATATCTCAGTTTTGAGGCACATAAAACTACAATGTGGATAAACTTCCTTTGGAAGATAAATTTCTCAATTATAAATGATAGCCCCTCCCCCATGCAGAATATACTCTTTCACTTTCCAATTTGTGTCTATTTTCATCAGAGCATTCTGAAGTGAATGGAGAAAAGTTGGCAGGATGGTAGTGTTACAAAATATTTTAAATGTGCATGTTTATAAATTCTTAAATGTTAACATGGCATAGAAATACACATTCAAATAATATACAATGCAAACCTAAAGTTACCCCTGAGGATTCTCCCCACTCAACTATTTTATATATGCAACATTGTATCATAATCAAGAGAATGACCCTCCCCCCACAAAGAAAGAAGTAGCAGAAACTAATATTTAAATTTTTTTAAAATAATGACTTTAGAGTGTTAAATTTGTGTTTTATACATCCAACACATTAAACAGTCTTCCAAAATGAAATAATAATCAAGTAAGTAATGCTACTGAACATGATGAAATATACCCAGATAGCTATGATACACATCCCACACTAAAGTTTGTATCCCCCGCAAATGATAGTAAAATGTCTCTCTCTTTAATAATTGCTTTGTTCAGATCCTCAGCTCTCCAATTTGTTAAACACCATGATGAGGGGAACATACACGGAGAAAAGTTTAAAAGCTAAAACTCCACCAAGGATAGAATGCCTCAAACAATTTGTAGTTCTACAAGAGTGTTATTAAAAAGGCTCAACATGTTGTATTACCATGGAAATTGTGGAAAACATACATTCCCAAACAAATATTACTTTTTCTCAATGGTATGAAGTAATGAAAACCACATGTGTAAATCTGCGATCCGTGCAGTAGTTCAAGCTGCCGCTAATAGAAAATACAGAAAGTGAACTCTGCTATATAAAGGATTCTTGTTACAGAAATATAATGTGAAAACCAGATGCAGGCAGAAAACCTTAATCACAGATGGGAATGTAATCACTGGCATACAGAATACTTTTTTGATCAATCTTAACCATATGCGCAATGTATTTATTTTCTAAGGAATGCAATAACTTGAGAGAACCTTCTATTTGAATTCAGTTAACCTCATATTTATAATGCTTTTATCTTACTCCCCCATCCCTTCAATGTGTACACTGAGCCAAGGTTTTAAAAGGAAGAGTTGCTAGCCTTGGCAAATCATTCTTGTATCAGTTTATCTTTCAAAAATTTAATAGGATGTAAAGACTATACACATCAGAATCAACCTCAAAAGAGACCAAGTGCAGTCCCCCATTATGGAGTTTCTCAGTCCCCGCCAGGAATCCCTTCACTGCCTAAACACATTTCTCTAGAGAATTAGATCAACATTTGGGGCAATTTTTCCTTTTGTCAATAATATGCGTATAGCTACTCCACAAATGAACTTTTTTAAACACACTCTTTTATCAACCTGGATTGAATCAGGCCTTAACTTCTCTCTTTCCTTTCATAAAAACATTTTATAGCAATAAAAGCCTGCTCCTTTACCTAAATAAAAACACAATTAGTTTTGTATTCTGAGGGGAACCATCACAAAAGGAACCTGTTATATCATACCTGACTTAGAAAATATTACCTTAGTAAGTACAGTCCCTGACACTGGATTGGTACTTACCTTTGTCAAAGCCTCCATGATCTCACTGGTAGGACAGTCCTCCTGCATTCCCCCCTGATCCGAAGTAGTCGACCAAGCACCATGTATGCCACACTTTAGGATGATGCTTAATTTCCAACAGGAAGTCATTAGGACACTATGTTATTTGGGTGTCCCTCATCATAGGTCACATGAGCTAAACTTCAATATCCCAGCTATGCAAGCTTCCGTAACCTTCTATGACAAACTCATCCAGATTCTCCTCCTCTCTGCTAACTGCTCATGGTCTGGATACACGCACAGACGCATACAGTCCTTAGCCTTGTGCCATCCAGATATTCAAGACCCTCTGTAATTTGGCACTAACCTATGCTTTTCAGCCTCTGTTCCAACCACACCCTTCCAGGGTGGAGCTCTTTGCTGGATAACCCCCCACCCCTACCCCAGAATGCGTCATCTCATCTTTATGGCTTTGCCCATCAACCTCAGGCCTCTTCCCAGAGACTGCTGCACGCCCAGCTCCTTCTCAAACTCAGATTTCATTCAAGTATTACCTCCTCAGAGATAATTTTCCAACCACCCAAAACAGTCTCATCAACACCACCAGCCCCCTCATCATTCTAACACTGATTTTTAATTGTCATTATTGCATTTAACACTATGATTTAACACTATGTGGAATCATCTTATTAACATCTTTACTGTCTGTCTTCCTCCCCCAGCCCTAAACTGTGAGCTCTAGGAAAGCGGTGGTCTTGTCTGTTTTGCTCATGACTCTACTCCCCATACTTAACACTGTACTGGGCACATAGTAGTAGTGCACAGAAAAAGACTAAAACAAATGAAATTTACCTACTGAAACGCTATAAAGCCCGAATGAATCACTATGGTCTTCACAGACCTTTCCCTGACCACTCCTGGGCCCACGATCACTTTCTCTTCTTTAAATTGTAATGGTGGGGCGCCTGGGTGGCTCAGTGGGTTAAGCCTCTGCCTGCAGCTCAGGTCATGATCTCAGGGTCCTGGCATTGAGCCCCGCATGGGGCTCTCTGCTCGGCAGGGAGCCTGCTTCCCCCTCTCTCTGCCTGACTCTCTGCCTACTTGTGATCTCTCTCTCTCTCTCTCAAATAAATAAATAAAATCTTAAAAATAAATAAATAAATAAATAAATAAATAATAAATTGTAATGGCATTTATGATCCGTATCAGGCTGGCAGCCTCTCCCTGCCAGACATTGTTCACCCGAGCCCATTCCCACCAGTACTGCACATACCTAGGCCTATATGGGAATCACCCAGGGCATACTGGGCAGTGAGGCAATGAGCAGTAGGGACCATGATTAAGAACTGCAGCATAAGTCCACACAACCTGTAGGAGTAAATGCACTATGGTGGTTTTTACACACAGGCTTATCTCCTAATTGTGTTTAATAACTGAGTTTCCTGTTATAAGAAAATGATCTCACCTTAGTCCCTGTCATTATGCCTTCAGACCTACCCTGATGCACTTTACTCATTCTACTAAAAGGGCCACGAGGGAAGACGGCCATGTTTATTCCACAGTCTTCATACCAAGTGCCTAGCACGGTGCCTGGCTCACAGAAGGTGTTCAATCAGCTGATATTGAATAAATGATAATCAAATACTATCTAGTCCTTCTGCAAACCCTTTTCTCTCATGGTGATAAAGCATTATTTTAAAGTCCTTCAAATACTACTTTATGGAATAAATTAATCAGAAGGCAGGTGACCAATCTATGATTTGTTTTTAGTCAAACTGGCAATGCAAGATGATCCATGAGTTAATGAACCAGGCAATTTGAAATACTAGGAAGCTCTTAAGTATCTCTTCTGTTATAGGATATACTTTAATTTCCAATAAAACAAAATATCCTAAAATGACTGTGGCCTACACATACTAACCACTTAGGAGCCCACTGCATGCATGTTCTGGGGGGCTAGAATCTCAGCTTTTACACTTACTTATCAGCTATTTGACCTTGGACAAGTCACTTAACCTCTCTAAGCTTCAGATGTATATTTCTAAAGTAGGACAGTAATACCTAACTTACCAGGTTGATATGAAGATAAGAGAGAATACTTATAAAGTGCCTATCTTAGGGCCCCTCATATAAGCACTGTTTTATCCCATGGGCTCAGATCCTATCATTTGATAGTAGAAAGCTGGTAATTTTTTTTTTTTTTTTAGATTTTATTTGTTTATTTGACAGACAGAGATCACAAGTAGACAGAGAGGCAGGCAGAGAGAGAGAGAGAGGGAAGCAGGCTCCCTGCCGAGCAGAGAGCCCGATGCAGGACCCGATGCCAGGACCCTGAGATCATGACCTGAGCCGAAGGCAGCGGCTTAACCCACTGAGCCACCCAGGCGCCCCGGTAATACTTATTTTAATATTACGGTTTACAGAATTAAAATAAAAGCATTAGGCCATGACTCAAAAATGACCTAGTACAACCATTATTTCTCCTTTTTGAAAGTCACTACTGTACAAATAGTGATAAAAATATTTATGATCAGTCAACAGTTCCAAAATATGTGGAACTAAACCGCAGGTCCTAAAACATTTTGCAGTAAAAAGGGAAAAATACCACAAACTAATGTTTTGTGACTTAAAATTTTTTTTCACTCCTATAATTTCATCTGTGGAGGTTCATCTCTGGGAGACAAGAGAAGAGAGAACCAATTATTTCCAAAGACTGACTTCTCAAATAAAGGCATCTATTCCATGCTGGCAACTTTCCCATGAAAGAAAAATGGAACTTTGAAAAGTATCTGCATTCAGGATAGATGGTCACACATCTCAGAAAGGAGATCTACAATGGTCCAGCAGCAGACATGGTCTGGTTGCTACCGCTCATTGTCAGCTAACATCTCTCTCCCTCCTTCTTCCCTCTCTTTCCTGCCTGTCCCACCCCTACCCTGCCTTAGAAATTTACAAAACTGTGGAATTTTTTTATACTCTAAACAGTAACTTCTCTAAGTATAGCAACAAGTCTTGATAATTTTCCACTTTAACTTTAGTATAATTCCCACCTGCAGTCTGTGTGGTTGGCCCTGTTCATGGGGGAAATTCCTAGGTGGTAGGATTTAAAGACTTCAGCAGAGCGGTATTGAGTTCTAGAACAGAGAAGCCCGGGAGTCAGAGAACCTAGGTTGGGACCTTGCCCCAGCACTCACGCAGAGTGACCTCCAGCAAGTGAAGAAACCTCTTGGAGTGATTTACAGAATGAGTTCGCTCCCAGGTGAGGTTTAATTAAGACAATATGTGAACCTCACTCGGAAAAGACCTCCACTGTGCCTCCTCCCCAGGCATATCTGTTTAAAGTTGCTCTACCACCCGCATTAAGAAACTGAAAGTGGCTCTTCTGAAATGATCTCTTCGAATGGAAATGTGAGCAGGAAGGAGAAAGTGACACTTTTCACTCACTTCCACATTCGGAGTTCCAGAATCCTGGGCGGCGATGGATTCTATCATACTATCCAGTACCTTCCCTGGTTCTAAGGCTAGTTCATCAAACAGCAGAGCAGCTGGGATCCCATAGTGACAGGAAAGAGGAGACTGGGGTGTGGGGTGGTAGTAAGTGGGTGAAGAGGTTACTGGGGGGGAAGCATTCAGCCTGCAAATCTCCCCAGAAAACAGACCTAGGCAACCAAAGGATGGAAAACGGCCCCTGGCAACTAAGGGATTACCTGGGGAGAAACAGGGAGCAACTAACAGGGTTTTTAGCCCTCTTGGGCCCCTAGTCAAAGGGACAACTCTAGCTCATAAATATGTCTATACACACAATATTTTCCTTACAGTTTCAGGGTGCTCATCCTTTACAAAAAGCACATTTGTGAACTTCAGGGTAAAGAAGTAAAATAAAACAGGTACCAGTAAAATAAAACATGCACATATGAACATGCAAGTGATTTGACCCCTTCACAGTTTGCCTGGAGCTGATGGTGCACCTGGGGTTCCTTTTGTTTTGTTTTTGTGTTTTGATGACTGAAACTTATAAGCCAGACTATAGCAGCAATAAATTGCACATTCTATGATAAGAGAACACAATGAAAGGGACATCAAACAGGACCAGACCATCCATTAAGTATCTGCTGGATGAAGGCAACAGAGCAGGAGCATCCAGAGACAAGAGAACATCCTACAGGGGGTTTCTAGAGGAGTGGCGGGTGGTTCCAGAGTGGTCAAGTCCAAGTCTAAGAATAAGCAAGATCTTATTAATGGTTTTACTCCATACATATCACCTCGTGGAATTCTCATGACAGCCTTATGAGGTCATGCCAGGATTATCCAGATGAGAATTATTTCCAGATGAACACGGGGAGTAGAAGCAGGTTCAACAAGTAGTACAGTACTTGATAGGAGAGTTAGGCCCCTTCCCCTCTACACTCCACACTGCCTTTGGCAGGGAAGACAGAAGCATCACTTTGCCCCCGCAAAGGGCAGAGTCCCAGAACCAGTCAGTTCCAGCCTGATGCTTGCTATAGTCTCTAACTTTACAGTGAGTCAAACAGGTACAAGATTTGCAAAAACGCTCAGAGAACCAAGGGGTCATACAAGTCTCCTTCCAACCACCAAGGCCCAGCCCCCACTTTCTTCCCCAAAGTAACTACTATGGTCAGATGCTTGCACCTATCTTCACAAGTACAAGTGTATGTATATTTTTCTAGACAAATGTAGCATACTGTACACATTGTTCTACTGCCTGCTTCTCCCATTTCACCATATATCTCAGGAATAATTTCACATCAACACATAAATCGCTCTCATTCTTTTAAACACTATAGATGGATTTTTATGCTGAGGTCCTTTTTTGACTGCCTATGATTAATTCTTATCAAGCACAATTGACAACAGAGGAAAATAGTCTTAAAACATTCCATTCTGACAGATTTTATAACAAAACCACAAACTCCAGATTTGGTTAAAGTTCAAAAACTAAAAACAGAAAAAAAAAAAAAGGCGGGGGGGTTGGGGGTCACCTGAGTGGCTCAGTCAGTTAGGCCTCTGACTCTGATTCTGATTTCAGCTCAGGTCATGATCTCAGGGTCCTGAGATCAAGCAAGCATCGGGCTCCCTGTTGGTCCAGGGAGTCTGTTTTCTCCCTCTCTCTAAATAATTAATTAAATCTTTAAAGGAAAAAAAAAAAAAA
>NW_019154098.1:44616603-44620634 GCF_002288905.1 Enhydra lutris kenyoni | reverse complement strand
TTTATTTATTTATTTGACAGAGAGAGATCACAAGCAGGCAGAGAGGCAGGCAGAGAGAGAGGAGGAAGCAGGCTCCCTGCTGAGCAGAGAGCCCGATGCGGGGCTCGATCCCAGGACCCTGAGATCATGACCCGAGCCGAAGGCAGCGGCTTAACCCACTGAGCCACCCAGGCGCCCCAAGAACCACCAGTGTTTTTTCAAATTAAATGAAACTGGACAAAACAAGGTGAAATACCCTGAAGTAATACTATCTAAATGAAGCGGACCTAAAAGTCCCCAAACTGGTACATTTTTGTTGTTGTTTCTGGCTCTGGGACATCCTGGTTTATAGGCACACATCAGCTCTTCCATTAACTCCTCCTGACTCCTGACTCTCTGTTCCCTGCCTTCTCTCCTCTACATAACGTTAGGATTGAATGAAATTTCATAAATTATCCTGTAAATAAAATTTCAGTGTCTAAAAAATGTAAAATAGGTAGGCTGCTCCGGTAGAAAGTTAAGGGTCAGACCCAGCCCACCTGACCACTTTTTATTCCTCCCACCCTGGCCCAGAGGTACCTACAAAAAAGGAAGGAATCTCAGAACAGGTTAAAATTCTATGCAAGAAGCAAAAGCACATAAGGGAGCCACATCCCAGAGAGCAATAAAAATCCTCAATGCAACAGCTACTCTTTAAAGAACACCTACCACTTGACAGCCCTATCACCATATTCCAAAAGTAGCTACAGACCACAGGAATCCCTGGGGCAGGTATGTACGAACAGGCCCTGAGACCTCTTTCTGGAGTCACATGAGACTCTGAGTCTATGTGGAGTAGGGAAGCTGCTCCTGAGACATCCAAAGTGATTCTAAATTCTGGCAAGCTAGGGGTGCCTGGGTGGCTCAGTGGGTTAAGCATCGAAGTCTTGATTTCTGCTTGGGTCCTCATCTCAGGGTAGTGGGATAGAGCTTGACATCAGGCTCAGCGCTCAGTGGGGAGTCTGCTTGAGATTCTCTCTCTGCCCCTCCCCATGTGAGCTCACCTGTTCTTTCTCTCTCTCTCTCAAATACATAAACAAATCTTTTAAAAATAATTTAAAATATTCTGGCAAGCCAAGTGCATTGGACACACAATCCAAGTTGTCAACTCTGCTTCCCTAAACTCACCCCTGTATCCAAGTTCTAATTATTATTCCTCCGCAATGCATCTTACATCTGCCTCTTCCTTGCCCTCCCGCAAACCCAATCCTGGTCATCCTGAAGCAGGAGCTAAAGTCTAAGCTGCAGCCACAAGCTTCCTGCTTGGCCTTGGCCTCCAGTCGTGCCCCCATTCCCACCCATCCGACTGAGCACAATCAAACCAGCTCTCAGGAAACAGGACTTCAATTGGGTCCATGGTTTCCCCTTGTCTAGCACTTTTTTTTGTTTGTTTTTACTTTGGATTTATTGAAATCTATGTCACCATGGCATCTTTCGTCCAAAAGAAGCCTAGCTAGAAAATCTAATATATAAAGCAATTTGTCATTAAAGCAGAACTATTCTGGTTTCCCAGTGCCAACGAAAAGGTGAGAGCCCAGGCCAGGCACCCTTCACGCCCAGTCTCACCCTGAGGGGTCCTAAGGACACAGTTTTAAAAACTTCTGGCTTCCTCAGAAGATAAAGCTTAAATCAAAATGCTGTGTATTCAAGACACTTAGGTACTTTCTGCTTATTTGCCAATAATCACCCATGGATCCTCTTCGATACAGCCACATTCTTCAATTTACTCTCTCTCCAACCCCACTCACTCCACCCCATAGTCCTCCAAAAGCCCCTTCCACATCTGGCTTTCTGCATCCATATTCCTACTTTATAACTGCCCACAAGCCCAAACAATAACTTTACTTTGATAAATCCTATCTTAAGCTGAAATTACCACTCACTCCCCACTCTAAAATCTCATTTACTATACCATTTAATCAGTTAAGCCATTAAGCCTCCCTATCTTATGTAGCAATTTTACTCATCCTGAATGGGTTTATCATTCAGTGGGAATTAAGTACACACTGAATTACATGTATACCCACTAAACGTATACAGCATATGTGTACGCAAACCTACCTAGTCTGCGTCTCCGTCTTAACACAAGTCTCTACACATAGTAGGCATTCATTAAATATTTATCAATTTATTAACTTACTTCTGATGGACAGTCACGAGTAAATACTTTTTTCTTTCAGATATTCAAAAAAGGGTCATTACTAGGACTATCCCAAAAGCATACACTTTTCTTAAAAATAGGGAAATTAGGTTTAATGGGCTGTTCATTTTACTGTTCTTCATTTATATTTTTCCCTGATATTTTATACCCGCTCCCTCTAGCCAACACAAAGCTTGCCTTGGACAACACAGTGGAGACTGATTACATTTATCTTCCATTTAGACCTGAACAGACCTACCTATCCTTATTTAAACAAAGGGATGAGAATTCATTGTCCACGTTTGTTTCCCATCAGAGGTCAAATGTGGATCTCATCTCTAAATAAATCTAGCTATAGAGGAGAGTGAAAACGTGTGACAGGTAGGCAAAGGGGTTAGATGGGAGAGAATACTTGTGTGACACATGATAAAAGTTACAGAATCCTAATAGTCACTTAAAAAGAACACTTTCATGGGAAAGAAGGATTACTATGTCAGTCTGATAAACACCACAGTTCCAGTCCCAATATCATCTGCTGTTCTTCCCAGCTGTGTTTGCTCATCACTGTGTACATAACATATGCATAGATTCAGAAAATAAACTAGCAGTGTTTCATGACCTGTCTTATAGCCCCAATCTTCCCAGATCTTGAGGTTAGGGGAAGGAGTACAGTACAGCGAGTTTTAACCACAGAGGCCAACCCACTTTCTAAGACTTTGTCTTTACAGCACAACTTGCACCATGCTTATGACATCCACTGGGGGATGACTTTCCAACCACTGATACTCTCTTTGCCATGGGACATGCATTTGAAATGCTCTTGGCAATGCCACTGCATTGGTTCCCTGCCCCCAACTCCACACCAGCATCTGTAGGTACCATTCCCTGCTTTCCTAGTATCTCTCAGACCTCCTCCTTGAGTATCACCAGGGGTGCTCTCCAAAATGTCTAGTGGAAGGGACTTCCCAAGCACTCTTTAGAACAGCACCGTACAGCTAGTTTTCTCCCCAAGTGCTCGGCCCACCGCCTCTAGCTCATCACTGATCTGGCGTCGCTTCCTCTCATGTGATTAGTGCCCACCTAGCTCTTGAGCTTCTTTAGACAAACTGCCATTACATCTCATGGGATCTCTCTGAATTCACTGATGCAACATTCAACCCAGTCAAGTTTGGTACCAACTAAGAGCTCACCGCCTACAAACTTTGAAGACATTCTCATTGGTGGCAACAAACAAACAGAAACCACTTCAGTCTGGCCTCTCACTGAACCTTGAATGCCAATGCACAAATCTTCTACAACCTATGAAGCAACAGTAGTTCCTGTGGCTTCCATTTCTAATGACAAACGAAAATAGCATTGGGACGCCTGGGTGGCTCAGTTGGTTAAGCGGCTGCCTTTGGCTCAGGTCATGATCCCAGGGTCCTGGGATCGAGTCCCACATCAGGCTCCTTGCTCGGCAGGGAGCCTGCTTCTCCCTCTGCCTCTGCCTGCCTCTCTGTCTGCCTGTGCTCGCTCGCTCTCTCTCCCTCTGTCCCTGACAAATAAATAAATAAAATCTTAAAAAAAAAAAAAAAAGAAAATAGCATTACTTCCAAGTCCTAGTAAACAGAAGAAGTTCCTACTGCCATCCTAGATGATGCCAAGGTGCTCTCTTGGTCAAATCAGAAGTATAAGAATGCCATAGCCTCTAAGTTCTAAGAAAGTCCAGCTCTAGTTATTATTAACAATTTCACAAATTAAGATTAAACTTCCCGGGCGCCTGGGTGGCTCAGTGGGTTAAGCCGCTGCCTTCGGCTCAGGTCATGATCTCAGGGTCCTGGGATCGAGTCCCGCATCGGGCTCTCTGCTCAGCAGGGAGCCTGCTTCCCTCTAC
>NW_019154098.1:44483932-44616503 GCF_002288905.1 Enhydra lutris kenyoni | reverse complement strand
CAGGGTCCTGGGATCGAGTCCCGCATCGGGCTCTCTGCTCAGCAGGGAGCCTGCTTCCCTCTCTCTTTCTCTCTCTGCCTGCCTCTCTGTCTACTTGTGATCTCTCTCTGTCAAATAAATAAATAAAAATCCTTTAAAAAAAAAAAAAAAGATTAAACTTCCCATAATGCCTAAATTGTGTACAAACTAAAGTAGGAAATCAAAGTGTTACTGGTAATAACTGGGCTTTTAAAACCAATAGCAGACTATGTCTTCAGACGATGCAATAGGACAATTTCAGTCTTTCTTACTTAAGAACTGAATCCTCACCCAACGATAATGTGTCCTTGTTCATTTAAATAAGCTCTTACCAGGTTCTCTCCAAAAAATGGTTTAAAGAGGCCATTTTCTAAATTTCCAAGTGACTTGGGTCCAAACCTTCAGACAACGGGCTACAGCGAATGCCCAGGAAGCACAACCAACTATCATCAAGCGTTAGCTTCCAGCCCCTCACTCCTGCCCCCAAGCATCAAGTTCATCTTGTCCAACAGCCATGAGGTGAAAGCATAAAAGCTATCTTCCTTGAGCAAAATCTGTAATCTTCAGTTCCTTCTCACTGCATAAACAGACTCATGTCTTCTTCATTCACCTTTTAAAAAGGCACAGTAATAACTAAAATTTCAGACAGTCACCAGGATGTTCACCAGGATGGCTGTGGAAAAAAAGGCCTCCCTGTCCCCAATGCCACTTCTTTACAATGGAGAAGAGTAAGAAGATAATGATGTTCTATGTGGTTCTACTTCCCAGCCATATGGAGATCAGGAGCACCCCGTCCCCCTCCACCCCCCCCAAATTAAAAATTCAGGATTTTTTTTCATTCACCTAACCATGGGAAATTCTTGAAAGCCTACTTCCAGCATCACACATAGACTCAGACATGTGAGAGATGAGAAGCCTAAGGGTCCCTGAAATCTGCCCTTCATTTCACTTCTGAAGAATTCACCTGAGGGGTGGCACTCATCCCAGGCCACACAGCAAAACAGGGACTGAACTGGAAAGGGAACCCCAGTTTACCCATTACTCAGAGAAGCGTGCACACACACACACACACCCCCATGTCCTTCTTTTTACATTATGTAATTACACCTGCAAGCTCCAAACAGTGTGGAATCCCTCTCCTCTTAAGAAATGACCAGGAAGGGGCGCCTGGGTGGCTCAGTGGGTTAAAGCGTCTGCCTTCGGCTCAGGTCATGATCCCAGAGTCCTGGGATCGAGCCCCGCATGGGGCTCTCTGCTCGGCGGGGAGCCTGCTTCCTCCTCCTCTCTCTCTCTGCCTGCCTCCCTGCCTACTTGTGGTCTCTGTCTGTCAAATAAACAAATAAAATCTTTAAAAAAAAAAAAAAAAAATGACCAGGAAGTTGGCCTTGGCTGAACTGGGAGACGCAGATGACCAACCGAGATGAGGGACACTAGGCAGAAGACAACTCGAGAGTGCCGCGTGAGATCAACAAAGGGAACAGTCTGATACTTCATGGCTTCGGTGTGGTGTAGGAAGGTGGTGTTCGGAGGAGGGAATAGAATTTAGTAATGGAAAAGCCTGGATTAGGAGGTATTGAGGGATACAAATTGGCATACTCTTGGGCGTGTCCAAGGTTGGCTGTCAGGTGGTAAGTAGCCAGTGGGATTCCAAGGCTGGGGCAAGGGCAGAAGAAAACAATGGATGCACGGCTTATGGCTGCTAAGGAGAATATTTAAGCCAGGTAGGTATTCAGAAAATAAGCCTCTAATTATTCGAACTCGGGAACAAAGTAGGTAATTAAACTGGGGACACAAGGCGATCTCAGCTTTCCATATTGAGGCAAAAGGCCAAGCCAGAAGACCAACTACAGCCAGTCTCTGAAATGAAGTAAAATGCTACTTTATAATTTGCTTAGAAATCAGCGATGCTGATTTGAGGGTAGACCCCAGGCTCATAGTAGGTCTCCAATATCTGTCAGTTCCTCCTCTCTCTCCCAAGACCAACAACTAGAGGGCAGCCCTTGAAAGCCCAGAGCGCGCTCAGAAGTGGTCTATGACCCAGCTGTTAAAAAATTAATGAATCTAGTCAATCACATTCCCTAAGGCACTTGGAGATGCTGAGATTGTGGGACAAATGGGAAATTTTTACATTTGTGTGCTCATTCAACAAGATCTATATTCATTCTCAAGGCCCTAGTCACCCAAAGGGTGATTTGCCTTTGAGAGCCTGACCAATATGAAATCTATAAAATGAATGCCTGCTTGATTCCCTCATGGGCTGCATTATAAGGTAATCTCAATTAGAACTATCGAAGCAGGGGGATTTTTAAAACTTGGTCTCTTGCAGTCCGTGAAAAAGGTTAGTGGCTCTCAGCAGCACTGATGGTCTGAACCTTCTTCACAGGAGGGTCTCGTGCCTTAAACCTCAACCGTGCGGCATTACTGCATCAGTGGTTCTCATGTCAGAGCCTGGACACCACTTTTTAAAGCAGACACATTTTGAAAAGAGGCGCAAGAGGCTTCCCCAACCCCCGCCCGACCCCTGTTGGTGCCTTATAAAGTTCTGAGGCTTCAACGCTGAATGTGGCTCCAGCACAAAACAACTCATTAGAAGATCACATCCCAAAATGATGGGCCTGTGTCTGTGAAATAAACTTTTCTTACACCGATCTGTGATTCAGCGCCATTTCTTGAAAGTGGCAAAGTACTTGGTGCTGTACCAGGGAATCCACCCACGTGGCTGCCCGGGTCTCTGAAAGATATGCCAGCACAATATGCTACAATTTGGATTCAAACTGGAAATTACGTTGCTTAAAAGCATTATTTGTTGGCTGATTACAGACACGGATCACAGGTACACACACACAGTACTGTTCTTCAAACCACTACTTTTCAGTTGGTGGTGCAGAAGAAACATCGCATTTGTTAATATCCATCCTCCTCCTGTGTCCCAATGTCTGTCTCCCCCTTAATCCATCCTGGAGATACTGAGTTTAGCTGTGAAGAGTGTGTCTGGCCATTCAAGTGTAAAGCCACAAAGCTACAGAGCCTCCAATTGATCCTAAGCAGTGATCACGTCTCAACCTGGACAAATTACTCTAGCCACAAGTCAACCCAATAGCAATTGTGGATAGAGTCAATATTGAACCTGATCCAAATTTCATCAGTCTTCCTTCTCCCTTAATTCTCTATGCCCAGTTTTACATGGATAGCGATGCCATTCATTTTCTTATTAAAGGGAAGAAGTATTATCTGTATTATGGTTATCTAAGATGTGTTAGAGTTTTCTTCTTCCTTAATACTAGATGATTTACAAAGAACTTGTCTTTCCTAGAAAGGTCACTAGTAAAATGCACCCAATTTTTCTCTAATGTGGTGCTTTCCCTGTCCATAAAACTTATTTGATTAGCAGTACTATAGAAGCTAAAGCTTTTGTATGCAGGCACTCAAGCATAATTTAATCATTTTATTTAAGCATGAAAAAAATTATTCTGAAAGCCCTGTTAGGTAAAATATCCCTGATTAGTTTAAACTTACATTTGCAGGTATATTAAAGGTAAAATAAATCACAGGATGCTTACTATGCAATAGAATAGTGTTAACTTTGTTATAATAGTCAGCAGTAAGTTAAAAATTGTAGTATTAGAGAATGCAAGGAATAGCTATCTCGTTTTAAATAACTATATTCAAACAGATTATTTAAAAATAAAATTTTGCTTTGTGTGAACCCTTTTTATATTACCAGGATTGTCACCTATGGAAACCTCTTTCATAGTCAAACAAGATGAGGTCCTAATTGCATAATACCATTTATCTGCTGAGGATAAAAGTGCCAACAAATGAAAATGCACATTAAGCAAGAGATTGTCAGAATAGAAAATTGTCTTTTTTTTTTATTTTTTTTATTTTTTTTTGTTTTTTTGTTTTTAAATAACCCACTCACACTAACAAAAGACTGCAGTAGCTTCCAAATTATAGGCTGTTATTTTTAGTGGAAGTAGTTCAATATTCATATTGGAGCAGATGTAGCAGTTTAACAAAACAGCTCTTCAAATCCTGCACAAATTGAAAACAGGAAAACTGATTGCATTTTCTCTTATCACTTTCCTTTTCTGAATTGACACTTTTGGCCTTCTGAAAATTTACACATGGCTTTCATCTCAACAGCACCTGCTGATCAAATAGAAACCTAACATTTTCATGAAAATGGTATAAAGGACTAGTTTTGTTCTAAACACTGCAAAGGGCATCAGTTGCCTACTTGATGGCAACAATTGCTGTGTATAAAGCATATTCATCATAGGTTTATATTTTCATTAAACTTTTAAAAAAAATATGTTAAGTCCCTTCTGGTTTTCTTCCCATACTCACTTTTGTATGACTCAAATTTCTTTGACTCAATTCTCCCTAATACTTAGCTGTATTATGCAGACTATGTAAAATGTACAAAAGGGAAGATTACGCTAAGATAAGGACAATACTTACTATCTTCTCTGCCTCTGCTTGGAATATACACACGTTTATTTTGACATATTACTGTCTATGCATGTCTATGGGCATAAAATACATACATCCCATCTTCATTTTCCAACCACCAAAAGAAAACAAGAAACAAAAAAGTCAAAGTCAGGCTCTATTTTTGGAAGGGGCCTTACACATTCTTTTTATCAGAGACAGCTTCAGCAGGTGCTTTAATGTTTGAGTACCCCGAACTGGGAAAGACCAGGTCTCACCCAAGCATAAGCTGGCAAACACCTAAATGATGTGACCAACCGCTCCCTATAGACACTGCCGGAGGAGGTAAAGGGAAATCTTGAAAATGGGTATTCTTATGGGTACTACGTACAAGATTAATAGCTAGGATGCTTCTCAGATTTTTCAGTAAAAGTGCTCCCCATATTTCTCCGTAACATCCAATTCTGGGTAAAATTAAAGGTGCTCCTAAGACGTGCGACCTGTCCGTTTCTTAGCCAAAAGAGCTCTACCCCTTCTGAAGGATTCCAGGCTGTCCACTCCCATTCTGCCTGGGTGATAAGGTAACCTGAAGGCAGAAATGACATACAGTAATATATGTGCCACTCTGACCAGTTGGTCTGTGAATTTCAGTGTTTCATCATGCTCACTGAGGCAACAGCAAACCTGAAATGTCAATATGTTCAGTCAATGGAAGTGAAATAATGGGACTCTATTGTCTTACCCAATCGATCTGCGGCTGTCAACAAGGAAACATGCCCCCCCCAGGCTTTAAACAAATTTTAATTAGGCTTTTAGTTACTGGATCCTATTTACCTATGGAAACACCTATCTCGATTATGTGTACGAGGCAAACAATATTTTTTTTCACTTTTATCCATTTTAAAAACATTACAAAGTTGACACTGTAATTTTTAGAAATACACTCATGAGTCAATAATATACATATATTTTTTGTACTCTTTTTTTTTTAAACCCACTCCAAGGGAAAAAATTCCGTGTCTCAAATCCAAAACACAAATCTACCTGACAGCGTCAGAATTTTTTTTTTCTCTAAACCATGTTGAAACCATACTATCAAATCGACTAACTGCATATTAAAAGTAGTCTACATTTGCTTTTCTCACTCATTCAAGTACCACCGCTAGCATCAGTTCAACACCCATTCAAAACAAGTCACACAAAACCCGACACCGATGATCAATTCCAAAAGCCACTACCCTTTCTGCTCAGTGTATCAGTCCGAAACACAAGGGGGTAAATGAAACTCCTGTTAAAATAAGGGAGATGGTGCTGAGAAGGGCAGGGGTGGGGGGTAAGGAGGAAAGAAGACGTTTCCGTCATTCAATTTCCCCTAAGTTCTATGGCCCTTCCCTGTACCAGGAGAGAGACAAGCTCACCTTAAAATAAAAATTAAAATAAACTAATCAAGTTGTTAAGCAGCTTCTTCTCTCCCCCTCTTCATCTAAAGGCTTCAGCGTTCAGTCAATAAATAATCTATTGTTCCCCCTTTATCGAGTCTCTTTAAACCTATTCAGACTGGCAAAACTAAACCCAATTAAAGATAAGGCCCTCCAGTAATCTCACCTCGGTGAGTCCTGTCTGGATAGCAGAGGTGATGGGAGATAGCGTCCAGGCCAGGACTGATGCCTCCTTCTCACCCCGCACAACAAAAGGCAGATTTCTCTTTCTCCCTCTGCTAATCTTTAAATGTAAATTCTCTCCGCCCGCTAAGAGGAGCGACAGATAACATGTTACATCTTCACTTCTCCTGGTCTTATCGACTTCTGAATCATTTGGAAAGGGAGAGAGGGAAAGAGAAAAGCAGCTTCCCCGCTCCCCCCCCCCCCCCCCCCCTCCCACCCCTCCTTCCTCCCCGCTCGCCTCCCCTCCCCGTTCACGGAGATTACCTTCTGGCAAAGGAGCGCAGGAGAGGCGGCCGCAGCCGAGGCGGCACCCAGACCGCGGCTTTGTATTCATTAAACACACATCGGAGCTTATCAGAAGTAAAAGGCTTGTCAGGATGGCACATTGTGTGTGAGTGAGTGTGTGAGCGCAGGAGGGAGAGGAGAGAAGCCAACGTGCATCAGGGTGATTACAATATCAGCAGGGCCCAGATGGAGGCAGGAAAATAAACAGAGGGTGCGTGTGAGACGGAGCGCGAGAGGGAGGAAAAGTGGGAGAGAGAGAGGGAGAGAGGGAGAGGGAAGAGGCACAGGCTGGAGGGAAGAAACCGAAAGGGATGGTGGAGGTGGGGGCTCCGGCCCCAGGATGGGGGGGGCAGCAAGTGGGCGCGAGGGACCCCAAAGCCGGCGGAGGGTGACAGCCGGGGGATGGGGGGTTTGCTTATATCCCCCAAACTGCCCCTCCTCCAAGAAAAGGGTAGGAATCCAGACTAGCCAACTGCATTTCCCTGTTCCAGGGCCAGACTGAACATTTTGGAGGTCCTGTCAAGGTCAGAAGGGATCAAGAGCTCCCTTTTTGGCAGAGCATAACAATGAGACATTCACCATCTCACCTCCAGCCCAATTGCCACAATTTGCAAAACAAACCTATTTGAGCTCTCACAGCTGTTAAGCAGCCTTCCAGACCAACCACGAGTGGAAGTTCTTGTCCCTCTCTTCCTTGGCCCCAATACCCTGAAATTCCCCCCCCCCCCCAACCCACACCAACAGACAGAAAATCTCTTGCCCTGGGCTTGAGAGTGTCCCAGCAGAAGACTTGTGCTGCCAGCATCACTGTGATAAGAAGGACCACTTGTGATTGGTAGCTACAGGTGACTCCTAGACACCTGCTCCACCTCCAGAAATTGTGTGGGGGGAGGGGGTTCCCTATGTGTACATCTGAGAGTCTATTTTGGAGGTGGGAATTTGAAATTGAGGCAATCAATCTCGGCCTGAGCTGCTTCACAGCTCCTCACCCACCCAGCGCCCGAGAATCAATCAGAAAACAAGCAAGGGCTAATGCTCCTCCATCAGACCAGAGTTCATCCTCCACCCCATCAGGGTCAGGAGGGAGATACACCTGAGTAGTCCCATGGGAGCCCCTTTTCACTTTTAAATGCGCCCATCAGACAATCTGAACATCTGATCAGATCCTTAATGGAGTGCAGATAATGCAGCAAAGAAGGTTATTTTATTGGGGGAAGGGGGAGTATTTGGTTGTGTTGCATTTCAAGGCACTGAAGCTTGGTTAAGGAGCTCTCATGCAGTATGAAGATCAAGTTCAGAACAAAGTAGCCAATAAACTGCATAATTGTTCATGACATACACTGTAGCCCAAGCTGCAGTGACACGCTGAGTTATAACACAGTGTATGCATGGGTCTTGGTTAAGGGACAAAATGGTAGAGGGGAGGGAAGCGTAAGGCTAGTTAATAGAGAAAAAGAAAAGGAAGAGAGTCTCTTAGAGGCAAATTTGATGAGAGGCATTGTTTAATTGAGCACCCCCTCCAAAACACTTAACCAAAAAACAGCTGCATGGGTGGTGGCCTCCCCACCCCCCCAGCCCCATGCTTCCACGCCAAGAGGAGAATTCAGAAAAATTTGATAGGTAAGACAGAGTGAAAATAAGCTGGACCTAGGTGGGGGAAGGGCATGTGTGAAAAATCTTGTCATGCAATGAATGTCAGATAAAAAGGGGTCTGCCACAATCCTCCAGTAATCCAATAACGTGGAAAACCTCATGGTATCACTAAGACGAGAACAAGGTAATATTTTTCCATAAATCTTCAAAAAGTGGCCAGGTTCAATAGAGAGAGAGGGGTGCAAGGGTAGGAAGTAAGCCATTTGGCAGGGCACATTACAACATCAAGTGAACTTTAAATGGGTGAAAATCGGCCATTCTAACATGTTTTAAATTTAATAACGGATTTCTGGAGTACCATTTTAGTTCTCATAAAAGCTCACCTTTCACCTTTTCTCTAGCTGTTATAGAAAACTGAATTCAGAATAACCAGATGCAATCACACATACCTTCCTCTTTATTACATTTCAGTTAGATCAATTTGGACAGAGACTACATGTAAATGCCTGTAAATCCAACACAACTCTAGGAAGAAAAAAATACAACTTACAAATGATTACTGATTTTTCCATTACATGCTCTTTGGGGGGAAAAAAACGCTATTTAAAAAAACAAAACAATGCACTACTACTTTCAAACCCAAAAAAGGTTTACATTTTCTTTTAAAAGCATCCAAACATTAAAGGCATGAAGAAAACTGTGCAAAAACTAATCTGTCAATGTTCTTATTTTATAAAAGCACAGTATTTCTATTACTACCTTGTTTGTTCATTGACTTTTGGCTCACAGTTCTAGAAAAGATCAACCAATTCTCAAATGGGAAGAATCCATGACTCTCTTCCAAAGCAAACACTTTGCTGCAAAGCTTTCAATTTAAAAAAAAAAAAAAAGCGCAATATAATAATCAAGAAGTATAATCACAGAATAAGTGTACAACAGGAAGTGGTTTCTATAATCACAGCTGTCTTAAAGTCCAAGCTGGAGACTAGAAATCTTAATTTCAACTAGTTCTTTTCTTAATAATAGGTTACCTTCCTATAAAAGCAAGAAGTCCATCTGCCCCAGGCAGATAAGTTTTGAAGCATTAATTCAGATAAAAATCTAGCATTTTCTTTCTTTCTTTGAGTATGTGAATTCTAGTGTGCTATAATGTGAGAATTCCAACATATGACCATTATGGCATAATATCTCATTGCTCAGCTTGTCATTATTTCATTTGTAATTCTTATGTTAATTATGTTCATAATTACTATAAACAGATGTGGTAGACATTCATGTGACCTTTTATTGCAGACTGCATTCCTCACTCGTTTTGCTTTAATTTCTCATGGACATGAAACTGAAATGCACAAAAAAAGAAAAAAGCTTTCTAATTTTCTAATGTTTTATGTGCCTGAGTTAAAACAAAACCCACCTTCTACTTCATCTGTATTTCAAAATATTAGAATATTCTTAACATTTAAGCTGCTTTACAGCACATTTTTCAATTGTACACTGAACCTCACTGCTGCTCACTAAACTGTAGCTATGGATGCCAAACAAAGGCTAGCATCCATGTCTAAGTTGTTGGTCTCTCTCTCTCTTTTTTTAATATCAAAGGTTAATGCAGCAGAATTGTGCTTCAAAACCAAGTGCCTAACAGCTACACACCGATTTATTCACTCATAACTCGACCATCACCCTCTTTACATAAAACACATTTACAATAAAATCAGTATGGATTTCATTAGCTGAAAACCTTCTCGAATTTCATTTCTTTGGCCCTAATCTATAATTAGTGTGGACAGACAGGTGCAAACCCTTCTCTTCTACAGATGGCTACTGGAAATGGTGCAAAGTAGCTCCTTCTGTTTAAACAACACAGAGATAACCTGCTCTGTCTTATCACTTACAATTACCTCCATTAAACTGAACTAATGTTTGCTTTAATAAAATGTTCACTGTTCTTTAAACATTATTTAGGAACCCTTATATTAATGGCTATAAAAAAGTGAAGTTGGAAGGTGTCTCTTTTGGTAACAATAACTTATTCTGGATAAAATGTTCCAAGTGATGGATAATACCGGGTTCACAAAGCTGCTTTAGTAGATTTAACATTTGTTCATTATTCTGGGGTCAAATATGATATTTTTAAATAAATGGGGTCAAATATGGTATGTTTAAAAGGCACTTTGGAGATAATTTACCAAGTGTCGGGGGGAGGCTTTTTCCAGAAGTTTAGAAAAATGGAAGGTTTAATTTTTTTTCTGGTAGATTTTAACTTGTTAGTATAGAACTCTTAAAGTCCTAGACTGCTTTCAAAGGATATTTATGTTCACTTCATTTTATGTACTTAACTTCTGATAGATTAACCTGAAAGTTATAGGAGTTCATTATTTTTAAGCCACATTTAAAAAATTAACTATGAATGTAAGTGCACTCTATAAGCACATGGTTAGAAATTACTTCACTCCACAATAAATAACTTCTATAAAGCCAGAGATCACTTCTCCCTGCTTCTGCTATCAATAAAATCTGTGGATCACTACATGAAGAATAAGGTGTCCATAAAACAAAGAACTTTGAAATGCCCAAACAGCAACAAATAAATAGCTTTTCTCACTGAACTTACATAACTTACAGTAATAGACTCCAGTAAAATGCAACTGACTCATTTTTTTTCACATGCAAATCCTGCAGGTGCCAATTTTTCAGACTGCTTTGCTATGAAGAGCTATGTTGCCTGCATAAAACCTCAATGAAGAAGGCTTTGCATTCAGTGCCTGTCAGCTGATGTTCATATCAAAGAAGTGAGAAACAGGATTTGACAGTGAAGAATGTCCTAAACTGACAACCACTGGCCAGCATTCCTATTGGAAGCATTTCTTTTTTGTGATCCCTTTTCAATGTATTAAAAAAAAAAAAAAAGCAAGTCTTTTTTTTGGGGGGGGGGCTAGGCTTCTATTTTCCAATAAAATAAATGATAATGGCACCTTACATTTGTGTACTTCCTTGCAGTTCTGAAGTGCTCTTTTATCTGCGAACACTAACACCCTCGATGGGAGAGCTCATCATCAAATACTAGCATCCAGACCAGTATTTCACTGTTCTTCAGGACAGAAAAATTGTAAAAATATTTAAAAGCTGTACTCCTATAGCTGCAACACACACCATACTACTCTCTTCAGCAACTTGTAACCAAATAGGGCAGTCTGCATTGTATTGCAAGTATAATGCTTCTTCTTAGGAAGGTCCTTGAAGAATCATTTTGAAAACCAAATTAACAGCAAATATTAGTGAGTCACGGAGACTAGGTCTACAAAGGAAAATATCATTTCAAAGACTTCTGGTCTGCTTTGAGTTGTCTAAACATTAAGGACAAAATAGACCACCCCCCCCCAATGCTTCTATTAAGTATGAGTTGGACACTGGAGAAGGTACATACTCAAATTCTCCCACTCAATATTTAGCTTTTCAAATAAAGTGCTGTCTAAACGGTTTACAACAAAAATTATTAATGCTTAAACAAAGACTTTTAATATTAAGTTCTTCTCTTAGTATAAATCTTAGATAAAGTCAGTGTTTAATATGCACCCAGAATGAGCCAGATTCCTGGGTTATTGGGTTGGAATTTTCTCTTTTGAGAGAATAAACCAAAGAAATATCAAATGTGAAATACAGTACAAGTAAAGCAACGACAGGCTTCAACTTCCTCAGCATCCATCCTGGCTGCAAGAAAAGCCTGGGTCAAAGTAAGATTCCCTGATGAATACTGGGTGAGACTGTCAGACCTCCCTTAGAAAACAACAATCACTAAAAAGAAAGAAAAGCAAAAAAAGAGAGAGAGAGAGATCAGATAGCCCTACCTATGTAATTTGAAAGTCCCCATAATGTTAATACTAAATTAGACTTCAAGGATAGAATTATAGATTTGCTTCTGGTTGTCCACATCCCAGCCTGGACATAAACACCCAGGTTGGGGCTATGATGGTTTAAGAAACAATAGTGTTTGTTGACCTTTCTAAGGAACTGTGTGACAGGAGAAACTGGGCACAACAACAGACTCACATGGTCAAGGCAAAACACTGCAATAAACTAAAAGGAGGCCCCCAACACTAACAAGCCGTTCATCACAGAGAAGCTGGTCAATTTGTATTCTGGTGAGTGTGGACTCACTGGGCACAGACCCAGTTCCACTCCTGTTCTATGCAAAGGGAGGGGTGTGATAATAAAAGCCGCTGAGTGCACTTAAAAACCGTACAGATGTTTAAAAGGAGACTAGGAGAGGAGGAAAAAGAAAGAAAGAAGGAAAGAAGGAAAGAAGGAAAGAAAAAGAAAGAAAGAAAGAAAGAAAGAAAGAAAGACCCTGTAAAACAGATTTCAGTTCACACAGAAGGTAGAAAGAAAATGCTATGGTCAGCAACGCCACCTTTATCAGGGGATAAATCAATTTGCAGCAGCTGTGGACAGCCATTTATATACAGGCTCTGGGCAGATTAATTAAGGGAAGCGAAGTTAAAAATTCAAGGGGGCTCAGAGTTACATGAAGCACATGAAGTTGGCCTGAAGTGGCCTCTCCAGCTCTCCTGGTCTTTACTCCCTCGCCCTGGCCTGGGTGACTGGTCTACAGCACCTCCTCCTCGAGGAATACTAGCTACTCCTTAAAGGGACATCCTGCAGGTCCCCTAAGGAAGCAGCAGACAGGCTTGGGCACGCTGGGATTTGAGGTGCCCAATCTGGGGGGGGGGGGGGCTTTGCTCTAAAGATTTCTACCCTACGCTCTGCGAGGAATAAGGAGACCAAGGGCTGCAAAGCTCCCCAGTCATACCCTGAAACTGAAAGGCCTGGGGCGGGGGTGGATCCTATTTTTAGTAACAGTCTTGGTTCACATCCTACTTCCCGGCATCGTAGTACTCAAACTTTTCCAAGGGTTGACCGACCTTACAAGAAAAGAAAAAAAAAAAAAAAGTTTCATAAAATGGATTTAAGCGCTCTGGGCCGTCACAACCGTCTTTGCTTAAGGTGTCCCGGCCAGCGTAAGATCCGCTCCGGGAGAGTGGTCTGGGTGCGCCAACCCACCCAGTCCTTTAAGGTTCGCAGAGAGCGGTGGGTGGCGAGGCCCGGGCGCTTTTCCACCCTGGCCCGGGGGCTTCACCAGACGGGCTTCTACAAAACGAAAGGAATTCCGCTAACGCGGCTCCCCGCCTGGACTCTGCGGGGCAAGAGCTGCAGAGCACAAGGCTCTGCTCCTCGTTCGGGAGCGGCGAGCGTCGAGTCGGGGCCGCAAGGGGAACCTCCAAATGGCAGAGTGGCGGTACCCCGAGAGGAGGTCAAGGCTGGTGCGACGCTGCCCAGCGACAGCCGGCGGTGAAATCCTGAACCCGTCGTGGGTCAGAGACGCCCGGTCGGGAGACTTCGTGCGCTATGGTGCATCCCGCTCGGCACCCCAAACGCCCAGGAGTAATGGGGAAAGTTCGCAGGCGGGTGCAGAGTGCCTAGATGCCGCTAAGAAGACCCGGACCCCAGTCGCAGCCGAGTCTACAAGTTAACATTCCGCCTTTCTTGCTCCTAGAGCTAAGTTTTCCACTATCGAAACGTGCCTTTCCCTTTCAGTTAAAAACAAAAAACCAAAAACCCACGATGCGGGTTTAGGGCCACCTGCCAAACGCACCGTGGGCACGTTGACCGGTTGTTCTGTCGGAGTATGGGGGGTGGGAACTACGCACCATCTTCCTGTTCACATACCGCGATGATGGAGAGGAAAGGGGAAAAAAAAATTGTAAAAGACAGCGCGGGCAATCTAGGAGTGAAAACTGCATCCTTAGCTGACCTGTGAAGTTCAGTGTCATCTCATAGTGGAGTCACCCGCGATGTTCCTCTCGGCCCTGGTGCGTAGTCCTACCCTAGTTGAGCGACAAGTACAGCCTGCAGCCTCCCGGCCGAATCACCCGAATGAAGATGACGGTCATCAGAATAATAATTAACAGTAATAGCCGGGGGCCAGTCCCCGCCGCCCGCCCGCCGGCCCAGCCCTCCCGCGGGCACTTACACTGCACAGGGCTGGAGAGTCCCACCATCCGCCACGGGCTCCAAGCTGCAAATAAAACTTCCCGTCGTCTCGGCCGGCCCGCGGGGCGAGGGGGCGAGGGCGCGGCGCGCCTTCCCCCGAGAGGCCAGAGTGTCCGCGGCCACTCGCCCACGCGCGCTCACCACGAGGCCGCGGAGTCGCCGGCGGAGCGCCCGCGGCCGCCCGGCGCTGCGCACTGCGAAGCTGCGGTGCAAAAAGCCCGGGGTCGGGGACGCCAGCCAAACGCAGCCTCCACGCAGAACCCAAGACTTGCGGAGCTCCGCTCCCCTCCTCCCGCCTCCCTCCCTCCCTCCGCTTTTCTGTTGTTGCTGCTGTGGCAGACAAATGTGATGTGGGGCGTAGGGAATTGCCACTGTCACAGGCGGCGTCTGCGTCTGCCTCGCCCGCCCTCGCTCACTCTCGAGGAAGGCGACGCATTTATCTGCAGGGCGGCCGGGCGTCCGCCGGGGAGCAGGAGCGCCGCGCGCTGTGCGCTGAGAGCGCCCGCACCAGGCCGGCTCCGGCGCGCGCCCGCGCCCGGAGCGCCGCGGCCGCTCGGGAGGGAGGCGGCGGCGCGGCCGCTACCAGGTGCAGAGGGGAGGGCCCGCGGCGGGGCGGGGGGGGAGGTGGAGGTGGGAGACATCTGTGTCGTGCAGGGGTCACAGAGGTCAAGTATATGTTAACAATGGGCAGGCCCGGCTCGCTAGGGCGCGCGGGCGGGCGGCCTCCCTCCCAGCCTCGCCCTCTCGGGTGCAGGCTGGACGTGGGACTGGCTCCCTAATGATGCCTTCCCGGGCCGCCTGCTCTCTGGCGGCCCGAGTGCCCTGCAGTAACCCAAGACGACCACTTTCCCCGGCCATCTGGAGCGCTCCTGGCTGCCCTGCCTGTGTCTCATCACTGGCTGGAGAGACAGCTCTGCTAGAAATCAAGCCACTCTCAGATCTCCTCTCTAATCCCCTTCTGTTAGCTGATTTCCAGACTGACTATTTGCTTTCGCATTAGATAATAGCCTTAGAGAAAACAATTATCATTTTCTTTTTTTTCTCTTTGTTTTTCTACTTCTCCCATAGTATACCGTTTAGAGGGGCCTCTCTCTATCTCACGTTTTCCTGGGATGTGTCCTCCTCCCCCCAGACATTAATATCAATACTTTAGGGGGCGGGGGGGGGGGGGGGGGGGAGTCCCAGAGGAAAAGATAGGGTGAAAGAATTTCAGATATTTCCAGAGTAAATAAATAATCTCTCAGTGAGCAGGGCTGACAATTTGTTTGTACAGAGCAAAAAAGGACTTGAATAATAATGAAAATATTAATATGTAGGTCAAATATGATCAGATAATGGCTTGCAATAAGTAAAATGAAATCTTTTAAAATTATTATGGAACGGTGCCACTACTGAAAATGTTATTATATTTAATGCAACAATTTGAAATCCTACCCTAAACCATGTTCTTTTCCCAACTGGCCTAAATCAATGCAAATTGTCCTATATGCATGTTTCTAAATCTCATCTTTACAAAGGAAAAAAGTGCTTAAGATAGAGTCAGAGTCGGCCTGATGCAGTGGGAACTGATGAGACATTCCTGGATTTTGTTTTTTAAAGTGGTGCTTCAAATGTGTAACAGTGAGTAATATCCCTTCCCCCATCCTTTTAAACCCAGCTGGAGCTTCCAATTCTGAAGTCTTTTTAGACTCTACTAATTTTTAGCAATTCATTTCCAGAAAACACTCATTGTACATTCTGCCCTCTCCTTGGGACATTTGACTAATGAATTATAATGGATTAATGAATTGTAATGTTAAGTCTTGGTATTTGATATTATGATGCTGTTAATTTGAATCTCAAATTTTATCAAATCCTACATTCTATAGTAACTTCTGTATTACAGCTTTTTTTGTGTGTGCTCCTTGCAAATCTCAACACCATTAATAATCTTAAGATATAAAATGTAAAGACACTACTGTATAATACCTTTGTGTAGGAAATTATGTCAAAGCTTGCTTTTATTTTCTTTAAAGAGGCAAAAACATTGTGATATTTTATTATGCTCTTACTTGGATCATTATTTCTTTTGCCTCCTAAATTGAAAACAAATGATGGAACTATACATTTATCCTTATTTAAAATCAATCAAATTACTTTTGAATCAGGAATTGTTCTTGTGAAATAGTGTTACTTCTAGAATCATATTTTAAAACTTAGAGTAAATTAATAAGTTTTAGAATGTAAAAAGTAGGGGAGAAATAAAATATATCATGCCATGTTCTTCTTCTGCCTATAAAGTGTGCCATTGTAGGTGTGAAATTATAATACAAATGTTAAACTTCAAAATCAATAGACAGTAAGTCACAGGAAATCAAAATGGAGTTTTACATTTCCAGGCTATATTCACAATACCAGAGCATATATTTAAATCATATTTTATAAGATTCTGCAAATCTTACAGGATCTTCATTTATGCCAGTCATACTTCTGGAAAAATAATAATCATTGTTCTAGTTAAATTTCTTTTTTAAAGGAATACCAATGTTTTCTACTCATTTTGGCTTTACATCAGATAGAATATATCACTAAATCTGAGATTTTCTTTTTAATTCTGATAATAGCTGCTGAAGAACATACATCCTTAAACTGCTATAGAATGACTGAGTATATTCTTTAATCCCACTTTCCACCCCCTTTACAAGCCTGTATTCTGCAAAACATAGAACATATTTTTCTGGACAGTTTATCCTTGTATTATCTCCAAATTCCTTTATTTGGAGCAAATAGGTAACTATAGGGACAACTCAAGCATGAGGTGATTCTTGAATTGCAAAATGTAAGAAAAGAAAATGTATTAAATGAAAAAGAAGTTCATTGATATTTGTGATGGGAGGGTGTGAATTACTGAAAACAGTACAGGTCCACAGAATATTTGCTTACTCTAGCCTTGGGGTAAGGGATACACATGACATAACATCCATAACACGAGAAACTATTAACTGATACATTTTTTTTAAACCAACCTGAGGAGACGGAGATCAGTAGTAAGTCTTCCTAACTGCCATTCACAAAAGAGATCAAGTTTCTGTACTTTCAAAACTGTTTAATTTGCTGCCCCTCCCAAAACCATAAAAATAAATTTCAAAAAAGGAGATTGTTTAGAAAAACAGACACCCTAATGAAACCATTAAATTGAAAAATAAAATACACAATAATATGTTAAACTGTAAAAAGTCCTTACCGGCAATTTTCTTTTTCTCACACTTTAGAAGATTTTTTCTCACATCATTAAATTTTCATTATTAGAAGAGTACCGAGTTCTTTCAATTTACAGATTTTTTTTTTCAGTAATGTTACCTAAGGATGCTTTTGGTTTTCCCTTAAGCCAGTCCTAAAAAAAGCTGAGTGCTTTCAGTACACATTTCAGATGAGTGATTATTACCTTCTTTAGAGATGTGTGATTCACCTCTTACCAAAAAAAAAAAAAAGTCCTATGCAAAATGTGAACAAGTACTTAATTAGCACTTTTAAAATTTCTGCTTATAGATCTTAAAGTTTAAATGACTCCCAAGCTGTGATATTCTGTGACTTGAAAAATTCCTCCTGTTTGTGTAGGTTGATGAAAATCCTTAATTGCCATGTTGCTTATTTCTAACAAAAAAAAAAAATTATTCTTATATTTGTGAAAAAAATAGAGTATGATAAACATAAAGAATGGCAAGCAATAATTGTGCTTCATAAATTTAGAACTTAACCACTATTTGCCATATCTCTCTTTTTACCTGTGTAATTTTATGTAGTTTACTTTTTGAGCTTTGCATGAACAAGTTTTAGTCCAAATCTTTGCAATTTTGTTATTTAAATTGTTTGAGGTTTCATTTTAGGACACAGACAACAAATAAAAGAGTAAATTTCAGAGATCTTTATTTTATTCCATAGTAATTAAGTCACATATTCTTAGTACCCAGTGTACAGTATAAATTCATTGGGTCTTAGGAGAGTTTTAACCTAAGATAATAAACAGATTTTTTTAATGGAAAATGTATAAGTTAAACCAAAAATGACTCTCACATCATCCTTGCAAATAAGCTGATCATTTGGTATGACTTAGCTGCAAGCCTGCAGACAATGAGTTTGATTTTGATCTCTAATGCCTCTGTATTCAGATAGTCATGTGTGTTTTTCTGTAGTGCTTTAAAACCAGTCTGCACCCAAAGAGCCAAAGTTGCAGAATTTCAGTTACTTATTTAATTTGCCAAAAGAATTTTCTTTTTAACTTTGGAAAGTTTTAGAAAATAATTCAAATCAGCATTTCTTTAATGAGTCTTACTTTTTAAAATATTTAAATACCTGTATTTGTCAGACTTTGACACACTAAACTGCAGGAACGCATTTACTGCATGTGAAACACACACATGTACACATGCCATACATATATGTGTTTTTACATGCATAGCTACCTGTAATCTAGTATTTATCTCATGTGAGATTTTATAACTAATCCATGAAAAATAATGATGTCAAATACAAATCGTATTCACATGTTTCTAATTTGAATTGAACACTTCCCACCTCCATTTCTGAAGATTGATTTTTAAAATACCATAAGCCAGAATAAAATCATATATCACCTCTCCCGTGCCGAAATTCTATATTCTCCATTTTTTTATGAAATATGCCCAGAGAAGTTATACTTTCTTTTTGCTGTTTTTTTTTTTATTGGTAGTTGCTCTATGTAGTTCTCAAATAGGGATATATTATTGTGATGTAACTGCACAATGGTAGGCATCTTTGTTTTGTTCACTGAAGAGTACTTGGCACATACTAGGTGCTCAGTAAATATTTGTTGAATGAATGAGTAGGATTTAAAAGCTCCATCGCTTATCCATGTCTTATCTACATGATTCAAAACATCACCAACTTGACTCCTTTTTTACTCAATCCTTAAGAAACCTATGATTTTAACATAAGCAATATTTCACATGAAGAAAATGTGGGCAACCAAAGAAAAAGACCTGTGTTGTTTTATATGAGCATGTCAATACTTCTAGAAATAATGGCAAATTTGATGTGGAAAATATATTTTCTGATGTGTTTTAAGCTTTTGATAAAATTCATTCAGATTCTACAATACACCACAAATGTTTCTGAAATTTCAGTTTACTTTCTTTTTATTTTATTTTATTTTTTTTTTTTAATTTATTTGTCAGAGAGAGAGGGAGAGAGAGCCAGCACAGGCAGACAGAATGGCAGGCAGAGGCAGAGGGAGAAGCAGGCTCCCTGATGAGCAAGGAGCCCGATGTGGGACTCGATCCCAGGACGCCGGGATCATGACCTGAGCCGAAGGCAGCTGCTCAACCAACTGAGCCACCCAGGCGTCCCTCAGTTTACTTTCTATGATAAGCTAGAAAATTTTAAAAATACTACAGAAAGGAATTTAAAGCTGGGGAATCTTAGAGATAAGTGAGTCTTTCCTTCTCACCTTCTACAGTAGTAGTTCAACTATGTCTTCTTTCATACACACATCAATAGGCAGTAAAAATTCACAAGCTGGCTCATATGTCTGGGGCATGTGCTCTCCCTTTCATTTAATTATGGTATCATTGGTAGTGTCTATAATCCAGATTGTTTACACAGTGTTTATATTAAGTAAAGAGTCATTTTTATTTGGATATTTATGCCTTACTTATGCAGGATCAGTGTATCCATGTCCACATTAAATCTACCGTCTAAAAGATGCATATGTTACAGTATTTTAATCATCTTATTTTTCCTAATCCTTTAAAAATATCAACTTACTCCATAGAACACTCCAGTCTGATGAACCCCCATATCTCCTCATGAGACTATTTTCATGCAGAAATCACTACATCACTGTAGTGCATTCACCTCTAGGGAGAAAAACAGCAGCCAACTGGCTCACAGCACAGCAGTGAGAAGAGAAGAAATTTTTGGCCAACAAATCTGTAGCAAATATAAACTGCGTTAATCATGTTTGGCATGAAGTTGTTTTGAGAAGTTCTTACTTTTTTCTCTGCAGGGCTGGTCACCAACTGAGAAACCACAGCGTCTCAGTGGAAGACACTAGAAAGGGGTCTCCATTGTCTGGGACCAATGAGATTCCCCTTCCTAAATACCCCCCAGATTTTATCTGTGCCTTTGAGGAAATTATTTGATTCATGTACCCTTTACATTAGGCACCTGTAAAAACCACAGGATCAGTGATGTCAACAGCCCTGTTTGCCCTCTATGCTTTGCAACATGGTCCAATTTTCTTGAAGGGGAAAAAAAATTACGAGATAGGAACATTTTGCTCGTAACAATTTGCCACCTCTTCTGGGGAAAAATGTCACTTCTATACTGACATTTGCCCTACATCTTCAATTTTCTATTTTTGGATAGATATTCTTTACTTAATTTTTTTACAATGAAAGTGTGTGTGTATATACAATTATTTGCAGTCTTAATACATCTCCAATACACTGGAAGCTATAGATCCTTTCAAATAGAGAAGGGTAAATATATTTATTTTTTTAGACCAATGCATGTCAAACTTTAATACACTAAGCATCTGGGGGATTGTGTTCAACTGAAGAATCTGGGTCAGTGGGTCTGGGCCAAGCCCTCAGATTCCATGTCTCTAATAGGCTGCCAGATAATGCCAACGATGCTGGCCCAAAAGGGCAGGAAAAAGGCTATGAAAAAGGTATGAAGTGAGCACTTCATACCTTGCCAACCTCCTTTGACACATGGAGCCCCACTTTTACTGTTTGCACAAAAGCCAACAGCATTCATGTGCTCACAAAATATATAGAACAACATCCAGGACTCTGAATGCATAACAGAAGAGCACACTCATATATGAAGAGGCTCCTAACGTCCACACCTGCTGGCCAGGTACCTGCAGTCAACCACGGAGGCCCATTATAAGATGGTAATAAAATAAGTCACAACACTGTTTATCTCAACAAAACTGGAAGCTCTTCAAAAGTTGAGCCGTTTAGTGGGTAAATAATGAGACCACTTGCGACTCTTTCCTGAAGGGTCAGTGATAGCCATCCCCTGCCTAGGACTGCATTTGCCCTGTGCAATGTGTAACTGAGAAAGGGCACCATAAACTAATGAATTCAAGGTGTGCATTTGATTACAACTTTCTCGTGCAGAGCCATGTGCCATTTCCGTCCTCCTGTCCTTTGCTGTGGTGAACAGAGGCTCTTCAACTCAGCCTTCATTGCCTCGGCTCACCCACTTATTTTTCTTTTAAGATTGTATTTATTTATTTTAGAGAGAGCAATTGAGAGAGAGAGAGAGAGAGAACAAGGGGAGGGGCCGAGGGAGAAGGCGATAACTCCACACTGAGCATGGAGCCCTACACGGGGCTAGATCCCAGAGATCATGACCTTGGTTGAAACCAAGAGTCAGTCGCTTAACAGAGCCACCCAGGCACTCCTCAGCTCGCCCACTTAGAAAAGTAGTTTACTTTGTCCTACTGATGTGTTATGACAATTATGCCATAGTGCACTGGTTTCACTGAAAGATCTAATGCTTTCAAAGTTTAATGACAGTTGAAGACTAAGAAAAACAGAAATTTATGTATTTTTCATAAATGCAGTCATGTAGACATTTTCATTTTACAGGCTTCCATTTGGGTCTTACGTAGGAGACTTGACCATTGAGAGGAAGGGTGATAGGCAAGTTTGTTTCTTGGAATCCATTCTGAGCCTTTTGAACTGAAGGAGAACCCACTAGAAGCTCTTGAAGCTAACAAAACCAAACCAAACAGAAAGCAAAAAAATTCATTTCTAACACACTCTTCCCCTATCAGTAAGTGGATATTTTTTTTGTGCTACAAGCCTCTTTTTGTTTTCACCTCACTGGGTACCATGATGGTGAACAATTTATGTTCACTCCACCAGAATGCCCTTCTTCTGCTTTCAACAACAACAATGGCAACAAAACCCAAAGTATGGTAACTAGGAACTCTTAGTAGCAATTAATTTGCTGCAATCAGAACAAAGCCATACTTTCCCCACCTCTTGCTACTGTTTCTAGTATTGGAGGAGGATTTATATATTTTTTCTGAACAATAGATTTTAATTAAGAAGATTTATTAAAGACAGTTTTCATTCCTGTGATTACATTTCTAGTTCCAGAGACATCTGCATTTCAAAATGCACCACATAGTTTCATAAATATTCCACAATTCCTTGGAGCTTTTTGGCATTCCAATTTCTTCCAACCTCATCTTAACATCTTCCCGTGCATTTGTGTGTTCCTTCCATTCGTACACAGTCAGGACTGGGCGTTTCTTCACACAGGTATTGTGTTAGAAAGCAGAGTCAAAGCATTCCCTCTCTCTGTGAATCAAGACTTTTAAAAAGAACAAAGGCAAATTAAGCTCAGTAACATATGTCTAACAAAAGATCTAGATATCTTACAGAAGTACTTAGAGTGGTAGGGTAAACAACCCGGCTGAGCTTGCTTTGAAGTTTAAATCATTGTTATTTTAATAGAGTGAGAAATTCATTTAGATAGTAGAATCTGATAGTTACCCAATTAAAGCTCTTTTTGTCTCTGTTAATGTAGTTTTAAATTTTTCATTTTTGAAACCACTACTGCCGAAGAATTATTTGAAGACAGAAGCAGCCAGAGCAGTTGTCTTTAGACGTACCTCATGAGTGACAGTAACTTGTTGATTAGAACTTGTAAGTGTTTTATATAAAATTGTAAGCCAATGTACTAATTTGATCAAGGTGCAAAGAACAGGACTACATTCAGCTTATTTCATTTAGTTCATGGGGATTCACTTTAAGGATGTAAGGGGAAGTGTGGAAGGCAGGAGACTACACCCAGACCTCACAGGAGAGAATACTCTCTAGAAGTTACTTTCTTGTTCTTTCTCTCCAGCTTACTCTAGTGCCCCATTGGCTCCTTGCCTCAATGTTGTAGTCTTATCACCACCCAGTGCTCTTCATCCCTCTCCGAGTGCTGTTTTCACTACCATCTAACTGATGTCTTGGTCCTCTCTATGTCACAGATTCTGCTTACACGATGCTTTGGCTGTTCTGTGTTTTCTGCTAACTCATGGCCTCTACTTAGGTCATGTCTGGCTCTTTTAACTTGAGTCCTATTTGCCAGCACACATTCTTCTGAAATGTAGAGTGAGATAGACAAAGAGTGATAGGCAAATGGAGTGATGGAATCGGTCAACCGTGGGCTATACTTTGGAACAAGACCATTTCCTTGGCTGGGGGTGGGGTCAGGAGCCCAGCCAATCAGCTGCGGTCAGGGTGGCAAGGTCCAGAGGGCAATAGTCTTCAGAAGAAAGCCCCTCGTGAAGTCTCCTGGACTCCTTTCTATTACACCAAAATAACATTAAGAGGCTTTGGGGAAAATAGGGTTATTTTCAACTGTTTGTAGATACTTGCCTGATGTGAGCAAGGGGAAAAATGTAAATTAACATTGATGTTTAATTCTTAAATGAGTCCTTAGGAATTCTGACCATTCCTGGAAGGTTTCTGAGTTTGTATCCTGGTTTCCAGTATTGCCCCTTTAAAGACAGTCCAATATAAAAAGAGATCCTAGGCTTTGCAGTCTGTGACACCTGGAATTGAATTGCTTTTCTTCCACTGGTGAGCTGGATGGCCTTAATGTCACTTCCCTTTCTCTTGGCTTCTGTGTCCTCACCTACAAGGGCTTACCTCTCAGGATGCCTCTTCAATATGCATTCCCTATCTCCCCAGAGTAGATGTGAGCAGGTATTCGGCCTCAGTATGAAGGGTGGTGGGTTTTTAAAATAATTTGCTACTTCTTTTTAGGGAAGGGAAACCTAACTACTTTGCCCTTGGGCTTCCTTGCTCAGTATATGCGACAGGAAATACAATGCTCTGTTCACTTACCATCACCCCCCTTCCTATACCTTAATGTCTTGCCCTATCCCAGCTTGTGCTATATCAAAAGCTGATTCTTTTTTTTATTAGCCACAGGCAGGATATTATTTATTGTTGTTGCTATTAGACTTTGAGATGGGAAATGTAAAAAGACGTAAGTGGTGGGAGTGGAAGAAAGACCTATAGTTAGAAAAAGATACATGGTTTATACAGTGCTTTCTAATTACAATTTTCACTTTTTAAAGTCATTTACTCCAAAATTTAATGGCACATACACCAGATACATCATTGTGCTGACAGTTGGCAAAATAATACTACTAACTAATTGAGAGCTATTTAATAGATTTATGGCCACTTTGAAGAGAACTTTTTTTCATAAAAACGTGTATCTACTCCCATGTGCACACATTATCAAAAATGTATGTAATTACATGTACATTTACACATGTACATACTTAAAAATATACCCTATATGTATGCATATGCTTATACATAAGCAGAGTATGACTTTTCTTTCACGTCTGCATT
Source organism: Enhydra lutris kenyoni (assembly GCF_002288905.1). Lineage (NCBI taxonomy): Eukaryota > Metazoa > Chordata > Mammalia > Carnivora > Mustelidae > Enhydra > Enhydra lutris. The sequence goes on along the minus strand of NW_019154098.1, from coordinate 44,592,061 downwards.
TTCTTTCACTCAACTTAAATCTGACTCCTAGTCTTCATCCCAATAGGTCTGTAGGAAATACAGGTGAGGGGGGTCTTTTCCAATGCTCCTTGTATTCTATGGAAGTCGCTGAGCCTTACCGAGAAGACATTTGAAGAAGTTAGTTCATTCTTACATTTACACTGGTATTAACTGAGGTTTCTCATGCCTAAGTTGCAATGGCCTCTTGAAATCCACAACTCAATTACTGTCCCTTCTGAGAGAACAAAAATATTTGCAAAGGTGGGGAGTGCTCCTCCCACCGTAGTTCATACTAGGTGCCAGGCTCTGATCTAAGTAGCACTTTCCAGGCATTACCTCATGCACTCCTAAAACAACAGTGCAAAAAGGTACTATTATGTCCCCAGGTAAATGAGCCCAGAGCTGGAGTAACTTGCCTAAGGCCTCACAGCTCATAAATGGCAGAAGCAGGATTTGAACCCTGGTGGTCTGGGTTAACATAAGTCTGATCCAGTCTCAGGAGTCTTGCTAGGGTTTCCTTTCCCCCCTCTAGAAGTCACAGTTCAAATCTCTGGGGTCTGGAGTTGTAAACGCCATTGCAAATCTTTTTTCTCTTCTCCTAAATGTCTCAGGGCAAATCCAAGGGTAGAATAAAATTAAAGAGAGTCTTCAAGTCCAGTTTCACAGAGATCGAATTCTGAGAGCAAGCCCATCTGAAATCAGATGGTAAAGGACTGCGGCAGCCCGCTGAAATCTGAGCTCCTGCTGTGGGATCACCAGTCTCAACACCAGAACCCACAGAAACTGTCTCTACTTCCTTAAAAGGGAGTGGGCAGAATGCTGGCCAAGGAACTGCAGGCCAGGGGCTGCAAACCTGGGCCGAAGAAAAGGTCAAGGTTGTTCCAGTGGAGGAAGCAACATCTGCTTTCTCATGGCCTTCTTAGAAAGAGGATCCCTGAATTAAGTTTTTACAATTACTTCCACTCTCAGAAAGGAAGGAAGAGAGGAAGGGAGGGAGGGAGGGTGGGAGAGATACTGAAGAGAGAGAGAGAGGGAGGGAGGAAGGAAGAAAGAAAAGGAAAGGAAAGGGAAAAAGGAAAAGAAAAGTCAAAGAAAAAATGTCCAAATCATCTCTGCTCAGGTGTTCAGGAAAAAAATAGCAAAGTGATGCCAGTGTGAAAATTGTGGCTGCTGGTTTCTGGTCATCACACCACCTGAGTGGAGCAAATACCAACACACCCCATCCAAGGTAAGATTGTTTAACTCTGAAATCTTTCCCCCCTCAGTACCAGGAAACCCACCTTCAAAACACTTACTTCCCCTCTAGAGAAAGCCCTTCTGACTTCCTTAATCATCTCCCTTTGTTCTCCCTAACTGCCCAAGACAAGTACAGAAAAGTCTAGGTCTCATTATTCTCCCCTTGGGTGAGACAAGTACATTCATTCACAGAAGTTAGGCATTCGGCTCAATGGCTAACTGCATAAACTTGGTCTAGGTGAGAAACCCAGAGGATGTATAGCTTGCATATGTATATACTTTTATTACAATTGCTTTTTCTCTTTTTATACGTCTCAATCACTACAGTGTTATTTATTTTCCATAAAGTAGCAAACATACTCATTTTCTGCTATATTACCGTTCTAGGTAAAGCGCTCTTTCTAAGACAACTATCATATGATCCCCCTGATATGAGGGAGAGGAGATGCAACATGGAGGGTTAAAGGGATAGGAGAAGAGTAAATGAAACAAGATGGGATTGGGAGGGAGACAAACCATAAGTGACTCTTAATCTCACAAAACAAACTGAGGGTTGATGGGGGGAGGGGGGTTGGGAGAGGGGGGGGGGGGGTTATGGACATTGGGGAGGGTATGTGCTATGGTGAGTGCTGTGAAGTGTGTAAACCTGGCGATTCACAGACCTGTGCCCCTGGGGATAAAAATATATTATATGTTTATAAAAAATAAAATTTAAAAAAAAAAGTGCTCTTTCTAGGGAAAAAAGTTAAAAGACTCAAATATATTCAGATATTACCTAGCATCCAGAGTCTTGAAAATGTACATATTAGCAGTCAAAAATATAACATATTAAAAAAAAAGATTAGCTGTCTAATTACAGATTTCACACATAATCTGTCAATTGGCTAAATACGTGCTGACTGTCATTAAGCTGTTCAGTGAAAGATGGGTAGAGGGCTGGCCTGCTGCTTCTCTCAGAAGTACAAGGAGTAGTCTTTTTTTCCTTATTTTTTAAAAAGATTTTATTTATTTAACAGAGAGAGAGAGAGATCACAAGTAGGCAGAGAGGCAGGCAAAGAGAGAAGGGGAAGCAGGCTTCCCCCTGAGCAGAAAGCCCGATGCGGGGCTTGATCCCAGGACCCTGAGATCATGACCTGAGCCAAAGGCAGAGGCTTAACCCACTGAGCCACCCAGGCACCCCAGGAGTTGTCTTTTAAAAGAAGAATTTTTGAGTCATACCCGTATTCTCACTTTTTTTTTTAAGATTTTATTTATTTATTTGAGAGAGAGAGCATAAGCAGGGGGAGGGGCAGAGGGAGAAGGGGAAGCAGACTCCCTGCTGAGCAAGGAGCCCAATATGGGGCTCCATCTCAGGACCCTGAGATCATGACCTGAGCTGAAGGCAGAGACTTAACTGACTGAGTCACCCAGGCACCCTCCATTTTCTCACTTTTCAAGGCAGCTAAAACAACCTGCAATTCAACTTCCTTTTAAAACCCTGATTTATGCTATGTTGGTAATTAATTTATTTTAGAAAAATTTACTTTACTGGCCCCCTTTCAGATTTATTAAATCAAAATCTAAGGGAAATGATTTTGGAAATTTATTTTGAACACCTTTCTCAGTGAGTCCTTTGGTACAAGCATAGCATTTCTCCATTGGAAACCTCTGAAACCTGAATCCCTACCCCCCACCTGTGGTCAAGATTTGGTTCTGTCATTGACCAACAGTGTGGTCTTAGGTCACTCTTTTTATCTCTGTAGATCTTAATTTTTCTGTCTGTAAAGTGATACAGTTGCTTTAGATAATCTTTAAACTCTTTTCCAAATCTACGTACCGTGATGAGTCTACATAGGACAATTCAAAAGCTTGTGTCTCTGAATCAGATTGAGATGTGGTAATAATGTGCATTTCAATAGCCCTCCCAAGTCTTAAAATGCTTCCACTTTGTAAATCTCACCTGAGTCTGGTAGTAGAAAGTATAAGAATTATCCTGGCCTTTTTACAGATGATAAAACATGTTCAGGAAAAAAAAATAAAAAATAAAAGGATTCCCTCAAGGTTAAATAGTAAGTGAGTGCCAGACCAGAATCTTGGCGTTCAGATAATTACACTGTTACATATTTACATACATTTTTATTTTACAAAGATAACATTGTTACTTACAAAGTAACAATACAAAACCAGTATGATCAACATTTCACTTTTTCTCACCTGTTTCCAGGAACAATGGTAAAAACACAATTTTATTTATTTATTTATTTATTTTAAAAAATATTTTATTTATTTATTTGACGGACAGAGATCACAAGTAGGCAGAGAGGGAGGCAGAGAGAGAGGCAGAGAGAGAGGAAGGGAAGCAGGCTCCCCCCTGAGCAGAGAGCCCGATGTGGGGCTTGATCCCAGGACCCTGAGATCACGATCTGAGCTGAAGGCAGAGGCTTTAACCCACTGAGCCACTGAGGCGCCCCAAAAACACAATTTTAAAAATTGGTGATTATGTTTTCAAAATTGGCTTAAGGTATTTAAATTCAAATTATGAGTTTTTCTTATACGCTCCCATTTCCTCACCCATTCTTTGGCAACAAAGGCACTGCCATGTACTTACCAAAATAGTTTCCCCTTTTTTCCAGACCCACAGCTAAACTACATTTCCCAACCTCCTTGTAGACAGAAGCCCCAGGACTGAGTTCTGGCTAACGGAATATGAGTATGAGGGATATACATTACCTCCAAAGGTGATTCGTAAAAACCCCCTATGCTCCATTATCCATTCTTTTTCCTGTTTCTGTGGTGACTTAGGAGGCCAGAGCTGAAGATAGCATAGCTACATGAAATAATCTGGCTCCTTCAGTGAGTATAAGGAGCCTTGCCCTACATCCTCGGTCCCTACCTCATTTATCCTACTGGACTATATCATTAGAGTTAAACCAGTAAGTGTTAAACTACTGAGATTTTGAGGTGGTTTGTTATGCAATTAATCTATTCTGGCCAGTAACACTCTTAAATTATGGATATTGTCTTTCGATTTTTCTCTATCAGTTGATAATTTATAGAATTTATTTATTTATTTATTTATTTGAGTATAGTTGACACACAATGTTGCATTAGTTTTCAGATGTACAATATAATCATTTTACCACCTTACAAGTGGTTTCTCTGCAAATTAAACATCATCCTTGACTTACCTTCTCCCAAAATAAAGCAAAAAATTAGAAAATTTCTTTAGGGTTATTGTAAGATGTTGCTTTTGAATTTTAATATTCTCTCTATCTCTATCTGTATCTATGGCAAGTAGGTTTAGGTAGAGATGCAGAGAGATAGAAATATATGCACACACATGATACATGAACTCATTTGTACATAGAAACCCACAAAAATTATTGTTGTTTTATATAATGAATATTCATTTAGATTTGCCCACATATTTACTAGTTTAATTGCTTTTTTATTCACTTCTATTTTCCTTCTGCCTAGATAGCATCTTAAGAATTTTTTTTAAAATATTTTATTTATTTATTTGATAAAGAGATCACAGGTAGGCAGAGAAGCAGGCAGAGGGGGAGGAGGAAGCAGTTCCCCTGCTGAGCAGAGAGCCCAATTCGGGGCTGGATCCCAGGACCCTGGGATCAGGACCTGAGCCAAAGGCGGAGGCTTAACCCACTGAGCCATCCAGGTGCCCCTAGAATTTCTTTTTATAATAGGTCTACTGCAGGCAAAATGTTTTTGGGTTTTTATTTTGTTTGGGTCAAAAAACTTGTTTGATCTCTGTTCTTTTTTTTCTCCCCAGCTTTATTGAGATACAATTGACACATAATATCATGTAAGCTTAAGGTATACGGGGCACACCTGGCTGGCTCAGGTGGTAGAGCATGTGACTCTTGATCTCAGTGTCGGGAGTTTAAGTTCCGGGGCACCTGGGTGGCTCAGTGGGTTAAGCTGCTGCCTTCGGCTCAGGTCATGATCTCAGGGTCCTGGGATCCAGTCCCACATCGGGCTCTCTGCTCAGCGGGGAGCCTGCTTTCCTCTCTCTCTCTGCCTGCCTCTCTGTCTACTTGTGATCTCTGTCTGTCAAATAAATAAATAAAATCTTTAAAAAAAAAAAAAAAGAAAGATAAAGCGATAACATAAAAAATAATTAAAAAAAAAAAAAAAAAGAGGGGGGTGGTATACAATGTGTTTGGAACATTTTAAATTGCCAGGTAATTTTCACCATAGTATTAGCTGTCATCTCCATCCTTTCACATAGTTAACTATTTCACTCTTGTGATGAAATCATTTAAGATTACTCTTTAACCAACAATCAAGCTATACAATATCACAGCTATAATCACCACGTTGACCATTAGAGCCTCAAACTTGTTAGTCCTAAAACTGGAAGTTTGTGCCCTTTGACCGATATCTCCCCATTTTTCCCACTCCCAACTCTGTTAACCATTACTTTACTCTCTGTTCTTCTAAGTTTATCTCTTTTAGATTTCACATATAAGTGATACTATATTTCTTTCTCTGACTCATTTAGCATAATTCCCTCAAGTTCCATCCAAGTTGGTATAGACTAGAATTTCCTTCTCCCTGTGGCTGAATAGTATTCCCTTGTATGTATATATTGCATCATCTTTTCTGTTCATCCACTGATAGTCACTTGAGTTTCCATACCTTGGCTAGTGTGACTGCTGTTGCAATGGGAGTACAGATATTTTTCTAAGATCCTGATTTCAGTTTCTTTGTATATACACCCAGAAGTGAGATTGCTGATTATATGATAGTTCTATGTTTAATTTTTGAGGAACTGTGGCCATACTGTTTTCTATAGTGGTTGTATTAAATTCATTCCCGCCAACAGTGCCCTAGAATTTGTTTTTCTCTACATCCTCAGCAATACTTACTATCTAGTCTTTTTTTTTTTTTTTTTTTTTTTTTTTTTTTTAAGTATGCTTTAGCCCAGTGCAGGGCTTAAACTCATGACCCTGAGATCAAAAATCTCATGCTTTACTTACTGAGCCAGCCAGGCTCCCCTACCTATTACTTGTCTTTTTGATGATAGCCACTCTAACACATGTGGGGTGATATCTCATTGTGGTTTTGATTTGCATTTCCCTGATGATTAGTGATTTTGAGCACTGAGCACCTTTTCATATGTTGACTATTTGTAAGTCTTCTTTGGAAAAGTTAATTTGGTTCCTCTGCCCATTTATTTATTTTTTTAATTGGGTTGTTAGCCTTTTGCTATTGAGTTCTATTCATTCTTTATATATATGGTACATTAACCCCTAATCAGATATATGATTTGCAAATCTCTGATTTAGTAGATTGCCTTTTCATTTTGTTGATTGTTTCTTTTGTTGTGTAGAAGTATTTTAGTTTGATGTAGTACCACTTGTTTATTTTTGGTTTCTACCTCTCTTCCTAAAGGCTATAGAATTCTAGGTTAACACTTATTTTCCTTCATATTGTCTTTCCTTTGAATATATTTCTCATCTTTGACTTCCTTAGTTGCTGTTTGGAATCAAATCTCAGTATGTCCTTTCTCTCTGGCTGCTTTTAGAAACGTTCTCTTTGTCTTCCTCAACTTCCTTCCTCCTTTATTTCTTCTTTTGCTTTGTTTTGTTTTGTTTTTTATGCTTTCTCTTGTCTTTTTTTTTTTTCTTTCTTCATTTTTTTTTTAAACTTTCTTTCTTTCCTTAACTTTGTGTGTATTTAAGCTCAGATTTCTTCTTGCTTTCCCTACTTGGGATTTGTTGGACTTCTGGAATGTGCTGGGGTTTTTTTTGTTTTGTTTTGTTTTTCCTTTCATTCATCCTGAAAAAGTCTCAGCCAGTACTTTTTAAATTATCATTTTCTCCCCCACATTCTCTGTCTTATTTCTTTTTAGTTTTCCATTTAAACATGTATTAAATGTTTTATTTCATTCTCTATAAGACTCCAACTAAGATATGTTATGCCTTTTATAGCATTCTTTGTCTATATTCCCTCTTCTGTATTATCCTTTCTTTTGACTTTCCATGCTTTATTCTGTAATGTCTTCTGACTCATCTTCCATTTCATCAATTCTCTCTTTTAGCTGTTTCTTATCTGTTGTAAATCCCATTTATTGAGTTATTTTCTATTTGTGATTCTTTAAAAAAGTTTTATGACACTACACTTTCTAGCTATCTGCCAAACTTTTCCATTTGAACCCTTATTTTATTAAAAAAAAAAAATAGCTGTTTTATGGCCCCTGTCTGATAATTCAACATCAGAAATTATTTTTGGTCTCTTTCTGCTTATTGTTTTATTGATTCTTGCTTGCCTTGTTTTGTTTTCTCATAAGATCAGTTATTTTTTATTGTGTGCTGAATGATGTATTTGAAAAATTATTGGTAGAAGCTATTTTGGACCAATATGATCTTACATTTCTCCAGAAAGGATTTTCATTTATTCTTATTAGTCACTGAGAGTCACAGTCTGGGATTGCCTTAATCCAGTTTAAGGATTTAGCATTTTCCATCTCTTAAAACCTTGCTGTAGGCAATCAGAGGGCTAGTTTACTTCTGATTGACCCTTGTATTGAGAATGTTCAGCATTTGGGTTCAAAGGGAGTGGTAGATTCCTAAACTTGGTGGTTTCTGGACCGCAATCAGTTTTATGAACCAAGTCCACTTTGGATGTTCTAATGCCCACCTGGAGAAAGCAGCCTCAAATATCAGGTTTGCTCTGAAGTAAGCCAATAAGGTTCATCTTCTTTAAAATTTTAGTCTGGCATGTCTTTACTCTTGTTAGATTACTATGATTGATATAAGAACCGACATGGCTTGAAATGAACTCGGTGCTACCTTCTCCCAAGTCTGTGCTCTTATCTAGACTTTCATGCTTTCCTCCAAAATTTGTGCCTCATGTACATCATTCTGTGTATATTTCCAAAATCGATTTCAGATCATTTTGTCACCTATGTCTTAAAAGCTATTCAAATACAATCAGAGGAGAGTTTCTACTCATAGTCGATTTGAGATAAATTATACTAACCAGAGGCATAATGATGTAGTGATAGAGTAAGCTTTGGCATTAGAGAGCTGTGTATTTTACCTTAGCTTGACCGTCTAACAGCTTGCGACCTTGGGCAGGTTGCTTGTTCTCTCTAAACCACAGTTTGTCTTTCATAAGGACAAGTGAAATCCAGTTTACCAGACTCATGGTACTCATGCTACCAAAGTGTATTTCACTTATTTCAAGGCTTAAAGGATACTTTTGCTTTTGTGCTTCATAATCTTAAGAATATTTCAGAGTAAGAGCTTATTTGCTTAGCTACTATTATGCAAATATTCTAAATTTCAGTTATTATTAAATATATGTCTTTCATAAGACCCACTTATGGATCTTCTTTGAAAAAGCCTTATTGGTTGGGTATAGGCTAATGAATTACTTAAAAAGAGGTATAAATGTGCTATATACAAACAGAAATACCTGACACTTAAGATGGATTAATTGACTTCAGAAAATTAACTTGTTTGGAGCACCTGGGTGACTCAGTCGGTTAAGTGCCCCACCCTTGACCTCAGCTCAGGTCTCCATTTTAGGGTCATGAGTTCAAGCCCTGCATTGGACTCTGCCCTGGGCATGGAGCCTACTTAAAAAAATAAGTTAACTTGTTTATGTTTATTTAAAAAAAATCAGTATTTGATTAAGATGTCTTTGTGTAAGTGTTAAGATAACTTAAATTCGTTAAATTAACAGAAAATCTGGTTCCTATAATAGGTCTTGTGAGAACAACAACAACAAAAAAGAGTAAAGGAATTCCAGTTGCTACCCTAAACTTTTTTTTTTCCTGAAAATGTTATTTATTTATTTGAGAGAGAGAGAGTGAGAGAGAACATGAGAGGGGAGAAGGTCAGTGGGAGAAGCAGATTCCCTACAGAGCTGGGAGCCTGATGCAGGACTCAGTCTTGGGACTTGGGGATCATATCCTGAGCTGAAGGCAGTTACCCAACCAACTGAACCACCCAGGGGCCCTCTTCCCTAAACTTTTTGAGTTAGATAAGATGTAAGCATTCATTTCTACAGAGAAACCAAAGTTATGGATAGAGCCAAATGTAAAGGAGGAGTTCAGTTTCAGAAGGAAGAATCAGTTTCTACTTTTTTATCTTTAGTTACAATTTCTCTGCAACAAAAGAACTGCCACAAATTCTTGCGAGCACTATTCCTGACTGAATAACTACTAAGAATCAGAGCTTAATCCAAGGGAAGTAGTATCATAGACTGCTGAGTAAAAGCCATTCTTGGTAATTTTGTACCTGGGGCCTTTTTACACTTAAATCTTCATTCCTACCCCCCACCCCCACAAATGAAGACATATGTATATAATTCATTTTCAGAGATTTTAAAAAAAAAATATTTAATTAATTAATTTATTTGACAGAGAGAAAGAGCGAGAAAGGGAACACAAGCAGGGAGAGTGGGAGAGGGAGAAGCAGACTCCCTGCTGAGCAGGGAACCCGATGTGGGGCTCAATCCCAGGGTCCTAGGATCATGACCTGAGCTGAAGGCAGATGCTCAACCAACTGAGCCAACCAGGAGTCCCTTAAACCCTCATTCATTTTATAATTTTCTCTAACTCCAAGAAGCCTGAGGAAGACATTCTGCCAAACATGATTTTTTAAATTGCTTATTTCTCCTCCCTCCCCCAACACTCTCACAAATTTAGGAAACCATGGAGCCCTGGATCTAAAATACAAGTTCTATAAAATTTCCTAAAATGCTTTATCGACACACATTCTCCCCACCCCACCCTACCCGCATACTCTTCACCTCTCCCACACATGCTCCTTTTCCATTCGGCTTGGAAACTCATCCAGGAAGTGAGGATGGGGGCAGTGCTAGGTACCATTTGAGAGTAACTGGAAGAGTGTAACTAGTGCTATTATTCTGGGTGGGAAGAGGTACGCCGTGGCTGCAGCTATGGCTATGACCTGGGGAGTTGTTTCCTCCTCCTGATTCTCCCTTCCCAAACAGAAGAGTCTCCTGGTCCTCTTGCCCTCCTGAGATTTAGACAAGAAACCCAAGGGGTTAGACCCTGTTTGAGGATCCTCACATTTAATTTTGGTGACAGCCCCAAACTAGGAACCTATGTGATTTATTCCTTTAATTAGGGCTCATGTGTCCATCTGCTTGACAAATTCATTGAGTGGGTTCTTTGTTACCTGCTCTTTGCTAAGATCTGAAGAGGTAGTGTTAAGCAAGACAGATTCCTATTCTCATAGAATTTAGGATCTAGACTAGAGGTTGGCAAACTTTTCTGGTAAAGAGCCAAATGGCAAATGTTTTCACCTCTGAAGCCCTGACAGTCTCTGTCACACCTGCTTGGCTGTGTTAATGGTGGCACAAAGGGAGTTGTAGACAACACAGAAGTGAGTAAACATAGTTGCATTCTAATAAAATCCCACTTCAGGACTCTGAAGTTTGAATTCTATACCATTTCCATGTGTCACAAAACATTACTCTTTCTTTTGATTTTCTTGAGTTACTTATGTAATGACCATGATTTTTGCGGTTTGTGCAAAGATAGGATGGTCTGCCCGATTTCGCTCATGGGTCATATATTACCAACTGGTCTGGAAGGAAAGATAGTCAACAAATGATTACTCTGATTAATACGTGGTTGTAAACTGTGATGAATATGTGAAGAACACAAACAGGGTGGGAAGGCATACCAGGGACCCCACCTAGATTGAGGGGTGGTAATGGATGTTTAGGCTGAGATAGAAAAGATCAGTGGGAATTAGTTCACTCATTCAGTGCTCTGTGGCTTAAAAGAACTTTCTAAGAAATTTCTTTGGCAGTATGTCGTTTTTCAGTTTTTATGGGCCACCTCTGTACAATCCACCAAAACTTTTTGCCCTGTGTCTGTGCCTACCAGAATCTGGCTTTCTTTTCTTGTGTTGTTTTCGTTGCCAGAAAACAGCATTCATGTGTAAGAAGTTGAATCACGGTTGGGACTTAAATAAAACCAGTTATCACAGCATTTTAGATTTACAACATATTCTGAGGGACTAGGAAATAATAAAGCTGTATTAGGAATTATACCCTGTGGAATACTGAAGAGGATAAATCTGATAATTTTTTGGTATGCTTAGAACTCTGGCCTCATTTTTTGTTTTGTTTAAAAATTTTTGTTTTGTTTTGTTTTGTTTTGTTTTGTCAGCTATTATTTGTCAGGTTAGTAGCAAGAGCTAATATTTGAAATGCAGAATTACTCAAAAACAGACCAAAGAAACAAAATCCACACTAGACCACATTTAAACCAATAATCAGGGGGAAATATGCTCATTTATTTTAATTTCCATAGTGTTAGTACTCTGCCATAGGCTCTCTGCCCACCTTAAAAAAAAACTGAGCATAACGACTCGCTGGGCAGGGAAATGAATAGGCTTCATGGTTAACGTGAGTCTCCTAAAATGCCTCTTGTGCCTCCTTTTCATGATAGGGCTAGCTGCTTTCTGGCAATCAGCAAACTGCAGAAACAATTCTATCCAAAGCGAGCCATCGCTCCAGTGACCAGAAACGGGACTCTCCCTTGGGAGCCTCCTTTAGTTGTTATGTGTGTTTCTTGGTGTTGTTTTTTTTTTTTTGGATCCTTTGAAATCATGTGTTTATGCTAAAATGCCCCTGATTATTTTAGTCTTTAAAGGATACAGACTAGGCATGTGTCCTGGAAAACTTAAGCAGCTGTCAGGCGAATCTCAAACTTGGCGACGTGAATGAGGTGATTCTGAATTCAAGCGCTGGGCGGAGTCCGACGCAGACGGCCAATGTCTCCGTGAAGATGGTCTATCTTCATTTGTACCAGGCACAATGGTGGGCACTTAGGTACCTTAGCTAAGGAATCTTTACGACAAAATAGGAAGTCGGAAGGTTATTGAAGCGCAGTCATTAAGAGCAGAGACCTGGTTCTAGACCTTCTCGCTCCTTGGCTGGCTGTTTTATGACCTTGGCAGTAACGGGTGCAGCTCTGTGCCTTAGTTTCATCAACTGTACGGTGGTATAAGGTAGTTGTGTTGTATAAGGTAGTTGTGATGATTGTAGGAGATAATTTTTAAAGTGCTTAGCACAGAACCTGGTAGTGGTAAACACTAAATACAAGACAGCAACTGTCGTCCTCACTTAACACACAGGTGCCTGACAGGCGATGTGCTTCTCTGACTTGCCCACATTCACAAGGGTAGCAAGAGAGCTGAGATTTGAACTCACTCCGTCTCAAGAGTCCTTGCACTTAACAACCACGTTATTGTCTTCCTCACTATCACCCCTGCTATTATTATCTATAATTAATGGTCTCAGCACAAGCCAAAGGAAATCCTTGCCAGGCATACAATGCGGGGTGTGTACAATGGCCACAGAGAATTATTTTTAGTCACAATCACAGACAGGAAGAAAAATCACTGTAAGTATGAGGAACTTTGGATATAGAGTTGTCAAGATCTATAGCCTACACATTTGTTAACAAAGATCACCTCTTCCCCCCATCCCACACTGCATATCATGGGAATAGATGATTAAAACAGATTCATGCCAAATAATTCATTTTTGAAAACTATTCACTAAAGTAGAACCACAACTCAACAATAGCAAACTAACAAACACTTCAAATCTAACTCAGAACTCTTCATCAGAGCCCACTGACATCTAGAATACACTTGATTGGGCTTAACATTCACGAAGTCATAGAATTCAAGTACAGTGTTTGGAGGTGTGTAAGTTTCAGTGTGTTTTTCTCTGGAGGGAGCTATGATCACCGTTAGTCCTCCGAGTCCAGTTACAGTGGTGGTTCCTCAGGAAGCCTGGAGAGCAGCTGCTTCCCATGAGGCCCCTTACCACTTTCTCTGTTTCTCACTTCTTCTACTCCTGTGCCTGGTCATTCAAGAGGACAGAGACATTTCATTTAGGATAAAAGTATCCAACACATATGCCCCACAAGCAATTAGGGAGGAGTATTAAATTTCAATTTAAATGCAGTTAGGGGGCACCTCGGTGGCTCAGTGGGTTAAAGCCTCTGCCTTCGGCTCAGGTCATGATCCCAGGGTCTTGGGATCGAGTCCCGCATTGGGCTCTCTGCTCAGCAGGGAGCCTGCTTCCTCCTCTTTCTCTCTCTGTCTGCCTCTCTGCCTACTTGTGATCTCTGTCAAATTAAAAAAAAAAATCTTTAAATGCAGTTAGGATACAGTTCAGGAGTTGGTCAATGATAGCTTGCACCTACTCTGTTTTTGTAAATAAAGCTTTATTGGAACATAGCCACACTCACACCCACTAATTTATATATTGTTTATGCCCACTTTCTTTCTTTTTAAAAATATTTTATTTGACAGAGATCACAAGTAGGCAGAGAGTCAGGCAGAGAGACAGAGAGGGGGAAGCAGGCTCCCCACTGAGCAGAAAGCCCAATGCGGGGCTCAATCCCAGGACCCTGGGATCATGACCTGAGCTGAAGGCAGAGGCTTTAACCCACTGAGTCACCCAGGAGCCCTTTATGTCCACTTTCTTGCTAACAGGTCAGAGTTGAGTATCTTTGACAAAGCTTATGGGCCTCAAGGTCTAAAATATTTACTATCTGGCCCTTTCCAGAAAATGCTTGCCAACCTCTGATGTAGTTGAAGGAATCTTGGCATCAAAATCAGGGCGAGTTTGAGGTCTGACTCTCCCATTATGTATGTGACCTTGCACTAATCATTTAATTTTTAACCTCAGCTTTTCATATATAAACTGGGGATTACTCCTAGTCACTTTGCCTGCTTTTTACAGTTTGTATCTTCAAGATCAAACATGATAATGAGTGCAAGTGTTCAATGTGCATTATTTGTTTTATTAGAAGTAAGATCATCATCCCTAGTTTTTGTACACATGGTAGCACATTTTTTTTTCTCAGAAAGTAGAAAAAAATAATTAAAAAAAAGAAAATTGAGGACAATAACAAGTACATACTATGCCACAAAATGGCTACCCTTTGTGGAATTCCCCCCAAGGCAACTCATGATTAAGTGTTAATTTTTAGGGAGGAAAAACAAATATTTCCTGAAAAAATTGCCAAAATATGAAGTACTAAATAGCAATAAGAAGTCCTAAACACACTTTCTCAAAGATCTGTTCAGGGACATCTGGGTCCCTCAGTTGGTTAGGTGTCTGCCTTTGGCTCAAGTCATGATCTCAGAGTCCTGGGATCAAGTCCCAAGTAAGACTCCCTCCTCAGCAGGGAGCCTGCTTCTCCCTCTGCATCTGCCCCTTCTCCCTGCCTGTGCTCTATCTCTTCCTCTTTCTCTCTCAAATAAATAAAATCCTAAAAAAAAAAAAAAAGTCTGTTCAATTGAGATTTTGCCCTTGATTTTAGGCCTTGCCGTTCACATTCAGAGACAAGGAAAATCTGAGATCATGTGGCTTATGAAGTATGAGGAGAATGAAATATTAGAACTTCTCAGCTTCTGAATTTTTAAAAAAATCTTATATTTATGACTATCTTTAATGAATGCTTGAAATTGAAAAAGGAAATGGGGGCACCTGGGTGGCTCAGTGGGTTAAAGCCTCTGCCTTCGGCTCAGGTCATGATCCCAGGGTCCTGGGATCGAGCCCCGCATCGGGCTCTCTGCTCAGCGGGGAGCCTGCTTCCCTTCCTCTCTCTCTGGCTGCCTCTCTGCCTACTTGTGATCTCTGCCTGTCAAATAAATAAATCTTTAAAAAAAAAAAAAGAAAAAGGAAATGGTGTGGCCTATGTACCAATTTTTGTGAACAAGAAATGAATGGTTTATCCATAGTCTCAAATATCCACTCAGTATCTGCTTAACTTAAAGGAAAGTTTCAAACTTTCCTGAAAAAGATTTATATAGTATTCATCCCTTCTTTTCCCATAATTCAAACATTACTAGAGAAATTCGAAGTACATATTTTTTTCTTTTTAGTGAATTATAGTGTGATATATTCTTTTAGCTTCACTGAAATAATGAGTGGTTGTTATTTTTCAATTATTTAGGTTTATCAGTGATATTATGTACTTTTTAATAAAAGATATTATTTATTTATTAGAGAGAGAGAGTGAGCATGAACCAGGGGGAGAGGCAGAGGGAGAGGGAGCTTGATGTGGGGCTTGATCCCAGGACCCTGAGGTCATGATCCGAGCCAAAGGCAGACACTTAATCGACTGAGCCACCCAGGCGCCCCAATATTATGAAGTTTTGAAACAAGTCACACTTTAAGTTACCTTCTATTTTGCCTGTTAGAATAGAAGTACAAGAAGCCCACATCAGGGAGAAGGAGGTCACCCCTGGGCAGGAAAAAAGTTAGTAATCAGGGAGTTGACAAGGTGGTTGCAGATTGAAACATTTCTGAAACAAACTCTACGACTATAAGCTAGATTATAACCAGGTTTTCCAAGCAATTAAGCCATTTGCAAAAACACTAAATAATTTTGATGACCAATTTTTATTTTCTTAGAGAAAGGGGACTGTTGTAGCATACTGGGAAGAGATAAACTGGGCTCGGACCTTGCATCCATCTTGAGAAATTGACTTATTGGAAGATAATCATGTGTCTCAAACAGTTGAAGGGTGGTCGAAGAACTACTCTCAAAAACTGATCAGCATCAAATCAGTCCTTGAGGAGCAGAGAGCAGTACTTGATTGAGAGCCTCCACAGGCCACTACTAGCGTAGGAACAAGCTCCAGATGTTTTCTCTATCCTCACAGAACTTCATTCAAACGCAAGCCCTGGAGAATGAGTCCATGTAGCTTGGGCTGTATGTCTCAGCCTTGGCTGGGGGTGAGGTAGAGTCTGTTCAGGAGAGTGCTCGAAGAGACAGCTAGACTCTGAGGGAAATCAGATGCTGTAAGCAAAGGAAAAGATCTGGAGCTGAGGCCTCCGAAATGGTGGCGAGTATGGTCATGCCTGCCTCCTCAGGTTATTGAACATATCAGAGGTGGCACCATATTTAAAATATGGGTCACAGAAAGTTCTGTTTGAAAACAATAGCTGAATAGTGGCCTCAGTCTAGCTTCCTTTCACTAGAAGAAAGCAATAAAAAACATACCACCAAAGGGGGGGAAAGATTTTCTCTCCCTTCCCTTCAAGGCATAGCTAGCTTTTGTCACTTGAAACAGAAATTACTTGAACACACCTAGGAGGGCATTACTGTACACGACTAGAACAGAGGGCAGCCAACCTCCTTTTCATGAGTACCACCTCCCAAAAGACCTCAGTACCTGTTTCCATCGCTACTGCCATCTTTCTGCATTCACTTCGAAATAGGCCATCCCTGCCGCCCCCCCCCAACCAAACAACCAGGTGGGACAAAGGAGTCACGAGACCCTGAGATACAATTCTGAGAGCCAATAATCATTTACTGCATTTTCGGGCACCTGGGTGGCTCAGATGTTTAAGCTTCTGCCTTTGGCTCAAGTCATGATCCCAGGGTCCTGAGATAGAGCCCTGCATCGGGCTTCCTGCTTGGCAGGGAGCCTGCTTCTCCCTCTCCCTCTACTGTTCCCCTTGCTTGTGCTCTCTTGCTCTTTCTGTCAAATAAAGAAATTAAATCTTTAAAAAAAATTTGTGGCATTTTATTGGATTGGGATGTCGAGTTCATTTATAAGCAAGGCTTCGTAAGTGAGGGTGGAGGCAGAGAGAAGACTTGTAGTCCTACAAATTAGCAATCAGAGATTTTCTTCTACTCGATTAATTGATAGCATCAGAGAATCAGCCACTGAGGATAACAGAGTGACAGTCACCAGAAATCAGGATTTAGAGAACCTTAGCCTGTCTGTACTCTAACTACTGGTCAGTAATAGTGACTTGACCAGCAACAGGTAGAAAGCAGGTGGAACCGATAATAACTCCTTTTGTTTTGCAGGTACTGGACCTGGGATGCTCTCCTTTCACTGACACAGAAGGGGAAAGAAACATGCCTGTGGCCTGTGAAAACCATTGCAGAACCAAGCAAAGTTACTTTCAGGATGAGTGAGGTGTTGGACTGAAAGTACTTCAGGACTGGGGAGAAATACTGAGTCCAAAAAGGAAGCTCGTCCGGAAAACAGAGCAGACCTCTGAAATGGACCTCTTGAAGAATCCCGAGGATGTTTCAGAAAATGGTTGGGTGTGAAGAAAAAGCTCGACATCCTCTCTAAATTGGCCTCTGTGCCAATTTATGCAGGATCCACTGCATGCAATGTCGGGGTTTATAACAGATCTGTCTGCTCTGCGAACTCTGGCCGCCTCTGTTCATTCTTGCCGCCGCTCCTGGGCGGGTGCTTCGGGACCTCTGCTTTACCCGTTTCTAACCATTCTTACCCCGGGCTCTGTGTAGGATTTTGTGGGGTTGACTACCAGCACCCTTCAAGTGGTTCCATATGCCAACCCTGGCTTAACTACCCTTTCCACTGATCTTTTACTGAGGGTTCCAAGTCTTTTCAGACTTTTAATCTGGGTTCCTGTGTCTTTTCCCCCTTGGCTGCTCATGGCCTAATAGCCTTTCTTCCCCCTGTGGCTCTGTTTCATAGCCCTGCTCGAAAGCAGATGCTCTGGCTCCTTCCACAGCGAACACTGCCAGTTTCATGGCATTTTTCTTGCTGCTCTTGGCTGTAACTCTCCACTTTCCAAGGCCCAATTGTAAGACACCATGTGGGACAGACCCAAGAGGAGGGATATGGTGGGTGGGGGAAGGGCATGTTGTGGAGAACATGTGAAAGGAGACTGAATTTATTCTCAAGGCATAAGTCACATTTTTCTATCAGCTTGGTTTTTGTACAATTCAGATGTCAATTGATTAAAACGAACACTTTCCCTTTGGGATGGGAAGAATATTTTTCAGTGGAGATTGTCCTTTTAAGGAATGCAATCCAAGGGGCCTACTTTTGGCAAATGTTCTGCCTTTAATCTTTGCTTCTGTTTACCTTCCAGTCGAGAGGCAGTCTGCCATCTCCCTGCACATCACCTTCTAGTTGGTTCCAGCTGCCTCGGCAGTGCCCATACCGTGTTCCTGACTTTCCATTTCGAATATAGACCATTTTACTCTTAGAATAGGAGGATCTTTTAATGAACACGCTTCTCCTTTCCCTCCTCTCCCCCATAAGCAAAGACCTCTTCTATGAGAGGAGCCCAGTGGATCAGTCAGTAACTTTAAAAATGGACACCCACAGATGAGGTCATCTCTCAGAAGTGATGGCAACTACCCACTGCCTCTTTATTGTAAAGCAAAGTGGAGTGAGAGAATTGATCACCACTGAAAGCAGTAAGAAGGGGCAAGACAGAGAATGGCGGTCAACCTTCGCTGTGTTAGGTGTATGTCTTCTCTGGGTTATAGCTCTCTACTGGTGGTTCTCAAGTGCGAATGGTTTTGCCTCTCAGGGGATGTTAGGCAGTGTCCAGAGGCATTTGTATTTGTCCCAGCTGTGAGGGGATATGTTACTAGCATCTGGTGTGTAGAGGCTGATGAGGCTGCCATACATCCTATCATGCAGGGGACAGCACCCCATAACAGAGAATTATTTCACCCAAAATATTAATAGTGGTGAAGTTGATATGCCCTCTATACCTCCAGCCGCTTATGACCATGATTAGGTCCTGAGAGACTTCACTGTTAGTCCCTCGGGAAGCTTTTTCCCGATGAATAAAATAATTTATCACTCGCCACTTAAGCCTAGAAGCAAAGCCAAGTCTCCAAAGCAAAAAGGAAATCATTGAACTTCTTGGTGTCCCAGTATAATTTGACTTTCTGCCCTACTACTCCCTTGGAGCCTGCAGTGGCTCCTCTTGGTTTTTTGGAGTTAAAAGTACCTCTTAAGTTGGTAACTCGGATCATGACTGGGAAGGAAAGAAAGAGATAGACAAAGAGCACCTCAGTTGTGTGTGAGTGTGTTGTGTGTGTATTATGTCTGAGACAAACACACACACACACACACACACACACACACAGACACACACACACACACACACACACGTATTTATATTTTATATTTTCTTTAGTGCTCCGGGCTGCCCCTACCCTGCTCAGCAGACCTCATTTTCACCCTTATCCTCACCGCTGGTCATTGTTCCTCAATACTGTGTCCCACAGAGCACACAGAGCCCCTCTCCGAGGTTGGTTCCAAAAAGAGGAAAACCTTTCAAAGAGACGGTGTGTGACATTTTAAAGTTGGCCAGTCATCTCAAGTACAGAAACTCACAGGCTAAGTGTTGTTGAGTATTAATGTAATTTCATTGTAAAACCATGGTCAGAATTTCACCTTTATCATTTCAATTCTTAATTAGACAGAGTTACTGTAAAGAACAGGAGAGATGGTGTTTATAACTCCTTTTGAGAATTAAATGAAAAAGTCTTATTTCTATTTAGAAATATTCTTCATCATTATTTTTGTGATTTCTATAAGTGGGTCTAGTTTGTGGTTCTCTAATCCAAGGGGATGGAGTAGTAGGACACCTGCTTTAAGCTACGATGGTTATTGATAGGAGGCTAACAGAATCATCAGGTGGCAGGTTCTGCTTATCCTCTAGCCACAACTCGGTGAATGCCGGAACATAGGACAGTATCCACAGCCAGAGCACACATGTTCTCTGGAATTGATTTCCCTTTACTTATTTCCCTAGATTTACAGATTTCCTATTTTAAAAATTATGATCATATTTGAATATAGGGCTGATAAATGTATATATTTTATATCTCGAGCTTTTCTTTTTTTTATTCAAATTTGAGGAGAACCAAAGTAGCTCTGACATAATGATAAACTTGTTGGAGAGCCCTATGCCCTGGGGTAGGTAATACCTTGCCTCCTTCCCTCCCTTCCTGCCTCCTTCCCTCCCTTCCGAACTACATTCACACCTGCCCCAACACCTTCCCTACCGGGTGTTATGCAGGTAGGTGTGTTGACATGTAACATTTGCCAAATGAATACAACTGATCTCTATCGTGGCTGAAAAAAAACATGTATTTAGTTTGATCTGTGGACCCGCTGCAGTTTGTAATTATTCACTTTGTTTTTATTGCTCATGGGAAGTCCTCCTTTGATGAGGACTAATAACTAAAGTGATACTGTGTAGTATAACAGAAATAATGTCAGATGGGCCGATGGACAATATGTTCCTGATCGGTTATTACCTAACTCGGTGACCTTGGCCAAGCCATTTTACTTTGTGCCTCCTCATCTGTAAAATAAGGGAAATGGGCTAAAAAAAAACTTCTACAGTGTTTCCAGATCCGCGACTCAAAATGCTGTGACTTTAAGCTGTAGATGAGATATGCATTTCCAGGGATATGACAGATATTTATAATTGTGGCTTTTTGAGTACAAGAAAAAACTTGACGAATTCTCCGTTATGTAACGTATCTCATCCACAGGCACACACGGAAAATCCCCAATCTGGAGACCATTGGTTTCTCTTAAATGTTCAACCATTTCCATGACTCCACCAGCCCACCCCCATATTATGTTTATGTCATAGTTTGAAGCTATTTGCCATGTGTCCACTAATGAAAATTTACAGAGGAGAGTGCTTTCTAGAATCTACCCATTATGATTATAAAAATAAATTATTCTGTTGTATAAAAAGAGGGAAAAATAATGGGAGGTTGACATGAGAAACTTCAAAGTCTAATGGAGGAAGAAGGCAGGATGTGGTTCTATTTGTTTAAAACTGTTTAACTTTTTAGGTCCAAGGAGTGATATGAATACCAAAAGGAATGATTTCCAGGAGGAAGAGAAACTTTTGATGGTTGGCCTAATAAAATAAAACTACACATTAATGAAACTGAATTTGAAGACGATTCCAACGCCGCTGTGCACAGATGAGCCCCGTAGCTGGATCCTATCCAAGCCCAACGGCTGTGCTCACTGTAACCACCATGTGTTATCGGCAAACCAGATCGTTTCTGCGCCGTAAAGACCAGCCAGCTTTCTTGGCCAAGCTGCTGCCATAAAACACACTACTGATTTGGTTTCTCATGTATTTTAAGGATATTACTCTTCGAGGCGCAGTATACGTTCGGTCTCAAATTGTCCAGAGCGCTATCGCAAACGACCGGCTGATGAATGTTTTAACCAGAATCAGGTCACACTTTGTCAGGTTGTTTGGTGTCGCAGCAAATCATCACTTTACAACGAGGACTGGGTTCTTTCTTTCTTTCTTTTTTTTTTTTTTTAACTTTCAAATGTTATGCAAAAGAATACAAAGTACAGTTAAACACTCTCATTAGGAATAATCTGCCTTTAACAATTTACATGCATCAGCTGCCTTTTGATATCGGCTGTGAAAAGCAAAAGCATCATGGGATCTCTTAACAGAACTGGGAAACTAAATGTCAGAAGTGAGTTTTTGCGCCTGGCTAGAGAGATTCCCACCTTGTATAAAATACCTACATTCCAACACCTAGCGTTTGCTTTGGAGACTTACAAAGAGTTAATATTGCTTGTTTGGCATCAGATATCAGTATAATGGGCTTTTACTGAAGTAATTAAAATTTGTTTATAATTAATACAGATGAATTGGTTTCTGCACAATAATAGTTAGGAGATTAACAAAGGCCACATTTTGGCAACAGGACTACATTCTTTTCCAAGTGCTGTGGGACCTTATCCAATGAATGTCTGTCCAATCCGGCTGATTCTTCAGAGATGCCATATGGCACGGCTATGCATTGTGACTTTTTTTTTCTAAAAGGCAGCCATATGACATAACTGATCTTTAAAACGTTGTCAGAAGGCATTACCTGGGTAGGCTTCGAGCTGCTTTCCAAAAACTTAGCAAGCACGGGGGCTATTAATTATGAGCAAAAGAAATGAGCACACGCATACTGGAAACTTGGCATTCTTTCCTCTCTGGTCACAGCTGATCATGTCTCAAGCCATCCTAACTGGGGAAAGAAGGAGGCTTTTTTTTTTTTTTTAACTTCCAAAAGTCAAAAAATATACATTCTTCTTTAAAGCATGTATTTAGCAATTTCATTAGAAAATGTCTGTGTGCTTGACTCTAACAGGTAAGTATTTGCCACCTGTGTTTTTGCCATGTCCACTGATTTTTAAAAAATGCTATTTACAGCTAAAATTTTCAAAACACTGTTTAGGGTACCATGATTGAAAGAAAAAGAATTTTCTAGTTGTGGTGGTAGTTGATTTTTAGCTGACATCTATACCCTCTGTATTCAGTTTTGGATGGCAGAAATGCAAATAGCTCAAATATTTTCTTTCTGATTTCCTCAGAAAATTAGTTGGTGCAGGGGGGAGCATTCATTTTAAACTTTCCATTTTTGTATGTGTGCTAAGAACAAGTTGATACATTAGTTTCCATTTATAAACACCCTACTGAAATTTGCAGAACTTCATGGGGGTGGTGGGGAGAAAAGGGAATCAGAAAAAAGTCCGTTGAAGCATCCGTTGAAGCAGAGGGGTCCCCGTTGCAGTAGTTCCAGTGAGAACTGCCTCTGGGTTGGGCACTCACTCCTCCTAACCTACTGATCCTCTGTATCTGTGCTGATACTGTTTACTGGACCTCTCTCTCCATCTGGGTCCCAAATTCAAGGAGTGTGAAATCAAACTCCCCCCAATGCGGACCTCCCTCAGTCTTCCTCTATTCCGTAAAGAGCAACTCCTCCCTTTTGGCAAATCAGTCCAAAAACCTTGCAGTCCTCTTTGATGCCTCTTTCCCTCACAGCCCCATCCACACCACGAGCAGATTCTGTGAGCTCTAACCTCAAAACATAGCCTAATTTGCCTTCCTCCTTGCTATATCCACTGCTAAGAGTCTAGTCCTGGGCACCGTTAGCTGTCTCCTTGGTTGTTGGACTAGTCTCCTGTGTCCCTGTTTCTAGCCCTCCATGCCTGCTGTTTTCATGATGGCAGTCCAAATGACCTTGTCAAAGCAAATGTCAGACCGGGTCACTTTCCTGCACAGACTCCTCCCTCCACTGGCTTCCCAAGCCCTCACCAGGCCTACAGGGCCTTACAAAATGGAGTCTCCTGTTTCTTTTCTAGACTCATGCCTACACTCTGCCTTGGCTCACTCTTGCTCCACACTCACTGACTTCCAACAGGGCATGGCAGAAGCATCCAGCTCCTGCCTCAAAGCTTCTGTACCTACTATTTATTCTTTCAGTGATGTTTGAGGGTGGGGTCCAACTGGCTTCTGAGAGTCCATGTTCAACTGTCATGGACCATGACAGCCAGTTGTTAAATCAGTGGTAGCTGGAAATCAATCGAGGTGGGAGTCTTTATACCAAGGACATAGGCAAACTCTAAATCAGATCTCCTCATCTCATGGAGGAGCTGTTGTTAAACACTGCCCAGAATCCCACTGTGTTCTGTCTTCCTGAAGTATGTTCCTCCTACAGGAGCAATTCCCCTTCTTTCTCACCTTCTTCTGGTCCTCACACAGGACCTTAGGAGTGAGGCCTCCTCTGAGGACATTCTACATTAAAATTGACTCACATGTCCCTTTGACATACCCCAACTTTCTCTGGAGCACTTCCTTACATTTTGGTGTGACAAGATTTTTTTCAGCTAATCTTGTACTTTTCTGCCCTTGTCCTTGGAATCAGCCATTTTCAAAGGATTCCTTATTCCTTTTATCCAGAGAATGGGACTTATTAACCAAGATATGAGCCCTGGGTGTTTTAATTGTTATTAAGGTGTCTTCTAGGTCTTTTCAGGAGAAAGAACTGGGGAAAAAAGGAATTGCATATGAATCATATACATGTGTATGTGTGTGTGTGATACATATGTATGTGATACATATAATACATTATTTATATGACATATATAAATCACCAAAATTTTTGGAACACACATTACATATGTGTGTATATGAGATGTGTTTGTATAAAATCACGAGTTAATGATAACTCTAATTCCAAATGAAAACCAAAGGGTTCTTCCTTATTTTCCATCACTACATATTTGTGTCTTCTATCTCTCACAGTGAGGGAGCCCTACCTCCTAAGGATATGAGCATCCTTAGTCCTTTCGTCAATCTTTCAATAAATACTAAAAATAGTTTCAGAATCATTGTACCCATACATGTCTAGAAACAAAAACAAATATTCTAGGTAGATTTCAAGTTTTGTTTGAAGTTCTTTTGGACTTTTATAAAATAAAGATTTATAATTAAAGCACTGTGTTCAAAAACTATTCAATTTAGCTCTTTTTTACAACTCCTTCAAGGTGGTAATAGCTATCTAAAATATTCTTTTGTTTCTTTGGGTCTTTTGTTTCTGTGTCTATACAGTTTGGCATTGTTTCTCTTCCATTTTGTTGGTTTAACTTTAAATTTTGAGTATGTAAAATGTGAATGTGGTTCTAAAGGTCACAACTGTACAAAAAGAGTTCTTAGAGAACTGTGGCTCCCTCTGCTAACCTGTATCCCCATTCCCAACTACTCTTCGCGAGAAATCAGTTTCGGTAGTTTCCTATTTATTCTTTCTGGGTTTTTGTTTGTTTGCAAAAATAAACATATACAGGTATTTTTAAAAATGCTTTTTCTGTTAACAAAATTGTACTCCATGTACACTTTTTGACATTTTAAAACATAAGACACTATACCCCAGGAATCATTTCATTTCAGTTCATATAGGTGTTCCCCACTCTTTTTTTTTTTTTTAACAGCTGTGTGATGTTCCATGGTGTGCCTGAATGATAGTTTACTCAAGCAATCTACTACTTACAGGCACTTATTTCTCATATTTTGCAATTACATATAATGTTATAATGATTAAGCGCTAAATTTTAAGTGTGATTTTCTTAGTTTAAGATGATTGACTAAATATGCAAAAGCTTGAAAGCCATGACTCTCAATCATTTACATCATGCTGTGAGCGCGTGATACATCAACACCCCATTGTGGGGAAGACCTGAGAAAGTAGCCGTGTACTTGGGGGTGGGTGTGTGTCGACATGTGCGTGCGTGGGCACTGGCGGATGTGGGCATGTGTGGACATGGTCATGTGCATGCATGGACATGGGTGTGTGGGCATGTGCATGTGCGTGCGTGGGCGGGCATGCGCGTGCATGGGCATGTGGTGGGAAGGGAAAAACTGAGACAATATTGGGGGAAGAAATACTACAGCTGGAAATTCTTGTTTCTTCTACTGCGAAGCTGAATCTAAGCCTGGTTTGTGGTAGATATTTCCGTTCATTTAACAAATGCTTATGGGAAACTTGCCCTTTTCTAGGTGCTCTTCAAAGCTCTGTGATCCAGCAGTGGGCAAGAGGGACCAGGGTATTTCCTTGTGGTTATCAGACTTGTAGTTACCAGAAGAGGGGAACTGGAGTGGGATAATTGGGTGAAGGTGGTCAGAAAGTATAACTTCCTGTTATAAGATAAATAAGTACTAAGAATATATAAAACGTGATGACTATACTTAACAGTGCTGTATGGTGTATTTGAAAATTCTTGAGATTAGATTCCCGAGAGTTCTAATCACAAGGAAAAAAATCCTTCCTTCCTTCCTTCCTTCCTTCCTTCCTTCCTTCCTTTATTCCTTCCTTCCTTCCTATCCACCCACCATCCATCCATCCATTCATCTATCCATCCACCCATTCATATGAAGTGATGGACGTTAACTAAAGTCATCAGAAATCATCTAGCAATATATGAAGGTCAAGTCATTGTGCTGTATACATTAAACTTATATAGTGCTGTATGTCACTTGTATTTCAATAAAAACTGAAAAAAAAAAGAAGAGAGACAAAAGCTATGTCCTCAAGGAGTTTGCATTCTACTGTAGACACAAACAATAAATCAGTACACCTATAAATAAATACATAATTTCAGATAGAGTGTATCTATATAAAAAACACAGTATGACTCAGGAGAGAGAAGGAAACATTATTTTAGGGAGGGTGCTGGATAATACCTTCTGTAGTGGTAAACTTTGTGCAGAGACTTGAGTGATGTGAGAAAATAAAAATTAAAAAAAAAAAGTTTTGAAAAAGATTAATCCAGGCAGAGAAAACAACCTGAGCAAAGGCACTGAAGTGGGAATGCTCTTTGCTCTTGTGGTTTCTAGTATCTTGAACCCAAATGAAAGAGAGGAGGGGTCTGTGAGGAGGCAGGTGAATGGTTATTTAGGGTAAAGGGCAAACCACTGGAGGGTTCTAAGTGATATGATTTGAAAAAAAAAATTTTTTTTTTTAAAAGGTCACCCTGGCTGTCATGTGGAAAAAACTGTAAGGGGCAAAAGTGAGGGCAGGGATGATGTCACTGTAGCTGTTAAAATGGTGGCTTAGATTGGGCTGGGCACTGTATAGGTAGTAAGAAATAATGATATTTAAGATAAATGTCTAAGACAGAACCCATAGAGAACTTGATAATGGATGGTGGTGGGTGAGGGAGAGAAGTTAAGATGACTCCTAGATTTTATCTTATCAAATCTAGGTAGGGGATGATACAATTGTGCTTTTCTACAGGCCCTAGGAAGGCACATCCCGTTCTAGCAGATTTATGTCATCACTGTTCTTGTCCATTAAAGGCTTATCAAATTATTCCATCCTTGGTAGAGATAAAGAATTTCCTGAAAGTAAATGGAAGTATTGTGAACAAAGAAAACTATGTGAACTATGAACATTGACAGAAGAACATTCTCCCCAAAATGAACTATGCCAAAAACTAAGCCAGTTTGTAATGATTCATTCATTCATTTATTCACTTTTTTTTTTTTTTTCCCTCAATGAGTTTTGAATGTCTACTGCACAATAGGCCCTGTGCTGGCGGGTGTTATGGGACATACAATAGAACAACACAGATGTGCTAACCCCATAGAGTTTACAGTCATCCTAACAGCATAGTTAGTACTACTGAGTAGTAGTCAACTACTGGGAATCGAAAGGTTCCATAAATATTGGTTAATTCCAGTGTTTGACTTACACTATTCTTCATCTTTATTAATTTGAGATTTATCATCTGATGGCAGAGATATTTGAGTAATCATTTTTTTCACATATATATGAAAAAAAAATACATTTTTAAGTAGGCTCTAGGCCCAGTACAGCACTTGAACTCATGATCCTGAGATCAAGACCTGAACTGAGATCAAGAGTCAGATGCTTAACCAACTGAGCCACCAGGCCTCCCAAATTTTGAGTAAGCAAATTAGTTTATATTATCATGAGTGACAGTCTTTTTTTGTTGTTGTTGTTGGTGGTGGTGATGTTTACTTTAAATGACAACTGTTGAATCTCTAAGTATTATTTTGTGCAACTTACTTTCCTGGTGCTCTTTATAGAGAATTAAAAAAAAGAAATAAAGTCCTCAACTTAATAATCTGTTTTAAAAGGTTGGCCATTCTTCCTTCAGTATTTAACCTAAAAAAGAGAGAGAGAGAGAGACAAGTAAAAAATTTAAGATGAGATTTTTTTTAACATTTAAAAAAAAATTTTTAATTTTTTATTTCTTTTCAGCGTAACAGTATTCATTGTTTTTGCACCACACCCAGTGCTCCATGCAATCCGTGCCCTCTCTAATACCCACCACCTGGTTCCCCCAACCTCCCACCCCCCACCCCTTCAAAACCCTCAGATTGTTTTTCAGAGTCCATAGTCTCTCATGGTTCACCTCTCCTTCCAATTTCCCTCAACTCCCTTCTCCTTTCCATCTCCCCTTGTCCTCCATGCTATTTTTATGCTCCACAAATAAGTGAAACCATATGATAATTGACTCTCTCTGCTTGACTTATTTCACTCAGCATAATCTCTTCCAGTCCCGTCTGTGTTACTACAAAAGTTGGGTATTCATCCTTTCTGATGGAGGCATAATAGTCCATAGTGTATATGGACCACATCTTCCTTATCCATTCGTCCGTTGAAGGGCATCTTGGTTCTTTCCAGAAAGGGAAATTAGAGAATCGATTCCATTTACTATAGCACCAGGAACCATAAGATACCTGGGAATAAACCTAACCAAAGAGGTAAAGGAACTGTACTCGAGGAACTACAGAACACTCATGAAAGAAATTGAAGAAGACACAAAAAGATGGAAGACCATTCCATGCTCTTGGATCGGAAGAATAAACATTGTTAAAATGTCTATACTGCCTAGAGCAATCTATACTTTTAATGCCATTCTGATCAAAATTCCACTGGTATTTTTCAAAGAGCTGGAGCAAATAATCCAAAAATTTGTATGGAATCAGAAGAGACCCCGAATCGCTAAGGAAATGTTGAAAAACAAAAATAAAACTGGGGGCATCACGTTACCTGATTTCAAGCTTTACTACAAAGCTGTGATCACCAAGACAGCATGGTACTGGCATAAAAACAGACACATAGACCAGTGGAACAGAGTAGAGAGCCCAGATATGGACCCTCAACTCTATGGGCAAATAATCTTCGACAAAACAGGAAAAAATATACAGTGGATAAAAGACAGTCTCTTCAATAAATGGTGCTGGGAAAACTGGACAGCTATAGATGAGATTTTTAAAAAGGACCTAACTGAATAGTCGTAACCATTCCTAGTAAAGGTTTAGAAGATACTAAAATTCCTTGCTTCCACAGAAAACATAGTATGGTTACAATAATTAAAGAGGCATACCAGATTGCCTTTGAATACGAAGAGTGAGTGCTCATTGATACAGATGTTGACTCTCGTATGTATGTTCAGATTGGATGATAGGCAGGGCAGATCCTGGACTAAAGCAGCAGTTCTCAAAGTGTGGTCCTTGGACTAGCAACAGCAGCATCACCTGGGAATGTATTAGAACTGTGTGTTTTGGGATCTCATCCTAGAGCTACTAAATCAGAAACTTGGCGAAGGGGGAGGAGGGGGTAGCCATTTGTTACAATAAACCCTCCAGGTAGTTTTGATACTTTGATAAAGTTTGAGAACTACCAGGCTAAAGGAAGTATTTTCCATTCATTCATTCATTCAGCACATTTTCATTGATTACTTATTATGTCCTGGTACTTTCTTAGGTACTGGGATATATAGCTGTACACGAGGCAAACTAGGTCCCTCATGTCAAGGAGTAAGCACATTCTATCAGCTGGGTCTAAACAGAGAAACATGAATGGCTTTAAATATTCAGAACAGAGGATATTTAATACAGGAATTGATTGCACAGGAAGTGAAAGGGCTGTCAAAGACAACAGGCCACAAGAGTGAGGCCACCCAGAGATTAGCAACAGTAAGTCACTCTTACCCCTGGGCTGGAGCACAAAGGGGGATGGTGTTCTCAGAGCTTAAGGGTCAAGGTCACCTACCTGGCAGGTCTGTTAGGAGTCAGCTGGAGGCTCAGAAGAAGGGAGTGCTGCCTCACACCTGAGGCCACCTGAACAGAGAGGGATGGGAAACTATGTCTTGGCCTTTCTCTTCTTTCCATTCTCCCACCAGTTACTTCTAATTTTCCTAGCCCCTTAGGAAACCTGCTGGCAAGGGGCCTGGGGCGCGCAGCCTGCTGCGGACTGTCCACTGAGATACAGGGCCGAACAGAGAAGTCTGGAGAGCCAAGAGGACAAGCAGCCCAGCGTTAGCGCATGAACGTTCTAGGGGATTTAGAATATTGCCCAAATCCTCAGCCTTGGCTGTTCTTTGCACCTGTAATTTGCAGATAAAAGTTGAGAAATACTTTAAACTTGCACAATATATGGGAAGTCTGAGTAAATGAAAAACAGGGAGTATTGCAGGGAAAATAGAAGTTCCAATTTATTTTTTTTTCTGTCATTGTAATACATTTGTATTCTCTCCTAAATGAATGAGATATTTAGCATGAAAAGATGTTCATGGGCAAATAGAATAGGTGGATTAATTATACCACATTTACTATCAATTCATTTTTTAATACTGACTACAGTGATTTAAGCTTTCAAAAAGCTAAGCGCTCACACAAATCATGTCTCTAGAGACTGTGTGCTTTGTGCTGATCAATAATTATTCTGTTAATTATGGAGATATAGGGAAAATTAGGCCATTTATAATTCTGCATGCATAAGAACAACTCTTCAAAGCTGAAAATACCTTTCTGTTTAGGTTGGCTTAATGCTCTGGAAGATGATTAGACCACATCCTCAATTAATCTTTTGGCAAATACTATTTTCTTATTTTTCTACCAAATATATTTTGATCTTGGAAGAACATCAACCCAAGTAATTTTTTTCCTATTGGTTTTCTACCTACCTTTAAGACGTTTTCTCTGAAGGGATTTTTTATTCTCTGAATAAATGTTTAGTGGGTGCTTCTCAAAATATTGTGGAGGCTAAAAATACTTTTACTAAGAATGAAGCTTGAACACAAGAGCAGTCTTTAAGGCTGGTTTCGAACAGTCTGCTGGTCAGATAGTCTCCTTTTGTTAGATTGTAACCTGACTCTAATTAGTTAAATCATCTGAGTGCATTTCTTTCTTCGTAAAAGGGACTTGCCATATCCATCTCACAAGGGCTACGAAAATTAAGAATAATGTATATTTTTATAGTTCTAATGCTGTGTCTGAAATACAGTGAGTACATTTATAACACTAAATGTTAGTTCCCTTCCTAAATGTTCTGCATACGTTCTCTCTTCCTCAATAATGCCACTTATCTATATTTGTTCTCTTATGCCACCTAGCCCCTTCTGTACCTTTCTTGTGATCTTCTTATATTTTTCACTCTCAGAATAATTGACTGCCATTGGCAGTTAATCATCTCGGAGAGAAAAACTTTCTTTCTCACTCATATTCTACTCTGCCATTGGCTTCATTCATTTAGAAATATTTATCGAGGTGCTGCTATGTTCCAAGCACCCTTCTGATGGGTACCAAGTTCTCCTGAAGCAGACAAAATGTTTTCTCACTCAATTAAAAAGGTGTCTCAGCAACCATTTACTAAGTGTTTTCTGTATGCCAAGTGTGTTCCAGCAGTAGGAATACAACAGGGAACCTAAATAAATAAATAAATAAAATAAAAAATAAAAAACCTTTGCCCCCATGAAGCTGAAATACTAATTAGTAAAGACCGACTGATCAATTAACAGCCGATTCTAAAATGTGCCATGTAGCCATGAGAACTTTGGAGGCAAACCAAGCAGGATGGAGGCACTGAGGGGATGGTGTGCGAAACCCCGACTCTTGGGCAGCAAGCAGAATGGGGCGGGAGCATCTGCAAGGAGCAAGCCTGCAGGCAGTGGGGAGGCCAAGGGCCATGGATGAGGGCCAGGACTGGGTTGGCGTGGCGGCCGCGGAGGCTGCTGGGAAAGCAGGTTGACTAAGGGGCGCGGTGAGGGGATGAGGACTGCGAGGAAGTGGGGCCAGTTCCCACTGGGCCTTGCCAGCCAAGGTGAGCACTCTTCATTCTGTGAGAAATGAGGGGCGGAGAAGGGAATTTCTAATTTTTATTACCTAAGGAACCCGTGGCTGCTTGGTGGAGGAAAGTCTGCAAGAGGCAGGCATGGAAGCAGAGAGGTAGCCGTTGGGGGTCAGAGCTGGTGGCTTGGGCTGCGTTAGTAATGCTAAAAGAAATGGGGAGGTATTTTCGAGGTGGAGCCAATAGGATTTGCTGAAGATTGTATAAGAAGGTGAGAGGAGGGACTCCCGGGTGGCTCAGTGGGTTAAGGCCTCTGCCTTCCGCTCGGTTCATGATCCCAGTGGGATCGAGCCCCGCATCTCCTGCGATGGAGCCCCGAATAGGGCTCTCTGCTCCACAGGGTGCCTGCTCCCCCGGCCCCCCTACCACGCCAGGCTCTCTGCCTACTTGTGGTCTCTGCCTGTCAAATAAATAAAAACAGAATCTTAAAAAAAAAAAAAAAAAAAAGAAGGTGAGAGGAAGACAGCAAGCGGGCATGACTTCAAGGGTTTTAATTTGAGCCATTGGAGAAAATCCCTTGCAGAGTGTATAGACTCTGGTGAGGGAGAAAGGCACCGAACAAGTAAACCTAAATGAATCAGATTGAATAATCTGGTGGGGGATGGTAGTGGTCGGGGGCAGGTGGTCAAGGACACTTTTCCAGGAAGTAGTATGTAACCTGGGACCTGAAGGATGAATGGAGGTAGGTGGGCGTGAGTGTCTTTGGGGATGGTATTGGTGAAGGGAGGCGGTGGAGGGCATGACTATTAACATATGCGGAGATCCTGAGCCAGAGAGGAGTTTTATAACCCATCGTAGAGTACACTCAAAAGGAGAAGTAGACTCAAAAGGAGGACCAGACTGGCTTGTTCATCCTCTGCCGATGCCTAACTTTTGCCCAAGGCCACATAAACCAAAGGTCTCTCTCCTTTTTTTTTTTTTTTTTTTTTGTTTCTCATTCAGCAAAATTCCAGTTTTCATTTCTGGTTTATAGAGCTGTCTTATTTGAAAAACACATTATTTTTTCTTTGAGAAATTAAAAAGAAATGAAGTTCAAAGAACAATGAAACACTCACTCATATGCCCACCATGCATGAATCAATAGCTAATAACCATATGGGTTTCCAGTCTTATTTTTTATTTTTAAGTTGGATTATTTTATTTTTTTAGATTTTTAAAAGTGCAAGGTTAATTAACATAGAGTGCTGTACTCGTTTCAGGTGTACAAAATAACGATTCAACAATTCCATTCATTACTCGGTGCTCGCCAAGGTAAATGTGCTGTTCATTCCCTTTGTCCAGTTCCCCCGCCCCCTGACCCATCTCTTCCTGGCAACCATCAGTCTGTTCTCTGTACTTAAGTTTGGTTTTTTGTGTGTCTCTGTTTGTTTCGCTTCTTACATTGATTTCTTGGTTTACTCTTTGTTTATTGACTTGCTACTATAGGATTAGAGAGTATACCTCTTCGTTCTCCTTATGCTTGCCACACATAGCATTCATTCCCTTCCCCCGTGGACATTTGTATTTAATATTTTTGTTGTTAGGATTCTGTTAATGCCATTCACAACTGATCATAGTTACCCTACGTATTTCTTCTTTCCTGTACACTTTTGCCTTCCCTGGACTTAATAACTGTCTCATTTGTTTGTTTGTTTGCCTGATTTTTTTGGTATACTTAATCACAAATCTATCCTCAAACTCTCATCATGTTGTCTAAGCTCCGGGTTCAGGCGCTTCAGATATTCCGTCCGTTTCGTCTTCTGTGGGAATGACATTGGCGACCTCTGCCTGCTTCCGTCCTGGCTGGTGGTGTCTGCATCTTCCGTAGAAGTGGTTCCGGGACCTCTTTCACCACTATCCGAGGGCTTCCTTTCTCTTCACTCTTCCTGTGTGTACTCATCCCCTCAAACCTCACCTCACGTCCTCAGTGTTGTTATTACTCCCTCCCCTGGATACTGCTAATCCTTAGGAGCACTGGGGGAAAGAATGCATAGGCAATACATTTGTGATACCTTCTATGTTTATTCCTGCCCTACTCTTACAGTTATTTTGATGCCTCTCTGCTCTCTCACTATGCTGAAGGCTCTGGGAAGACAGGGACTCTCATATTCATCTCTGTGGTCCCTCAGGGCCAAGCCCAGCTGAACAATTACATATACAAACAAACTGGGGAAATTTGTAATGGGTACACTGGGTCTACCAATATTATATGTTTGAAAACAATTTGTGAAAATTAAACTACATCTGAGAGGTATTTCTAAATACTTGGACACGTGGCATCATGTTGACCAACTATACAGATATTTGAGCTTTTTTGGTATTCATGTGGATGTTTGATGTTTAACAGTCACCTAGGTTCATTGTCAGATTTTATTTAGGGGTTGATATTTTCCGTTTAGGGGCATCTAATATGTATCTATATATCTACATATAGCTATATCTACAATTTAAAAATAAAAATAAATTATAAAATAAATAAATGCAATTCTTTATATATAATTATATGTCAAATATAAATATAAAATCTTTTATATAAAATTATATAATACAACATAATTATGTTATAACTATATAATATTAATGTAATAATATAAAATATAGAAAACATGCAATTGTATATATCTGATAGTCAATGCCATTTTTGTTCGTTTTTTACTACGTTTTATTATGCTAAAATATATATATAACAAAATTTCCGTCTAATAGTATTTTGAAGACCAGTCTTTAATGTAGAAATTTGTGACTCTAAGACTATCTGTGTCTGAGAGGACTAATGAGATCTCAGAATAAAGCTCACAGGGCAATAATGAGAAAAAGATCTGTGCTTGTAGGAGTTTAGGTAGTTTTTCCAAAGTAAAGTCACGTATATCTGTGTTGCATAAAATGATTGCGTGTGGTCAAGAAAGGATACGACTAGATAAGAGTTAAAGCAATTGTATATATTACATGTTATAAACCCATTAGAAGTGTAATAATAACCAAAAATCTGTTGGGCAATTAGTATTTGTCAGAACAATTCTAAATATTTTACATATATTGTTTTCTTTAAAAAATTACTTCTTATAAAAATAATGAATTAAATACTACTACTTCCCCCCGTTCTTCTTTTTCTTCTTCTTTTTTTTTTAAATATATGTGGCACAGGGAGGTTAGGCAAAGAGTCCAAAATTACGCAATATCCACCAGTCTGGCCAGGAGTTGAACCAAAGCGGTCTGGCTCTAGAAACTGAACTCCCAAATGCTAGCCATACTGGAATCAATCATTGCAGATTTAGAATGAGAACTTGATTTAGATTCAGAAGATTTAGAGTTGGGTTCATATCTCAGCTATGTTACTTATTAACTTTTTGAACTTGGCTTCAATCCACATGACCTCATACTAAAGAGATAGGGAAGAATAATATCAATTTGTACCAAAAATTCCCTGTGGCAGTAGGGATAGCACAATTTTTTTTCATTATGGCTTTGAAATTCATCTCAGAATAAAAGACATTGTCCTATACCCAAGCACTAGTATGTTCAGGCAAACAGTACTTGTGATAATAATTGACCATCAAAATCAGGAGAGCACCCATGTCCTTTCAAAACTAGCATATATTAACTTTTTTAAGGACTTGAGGGATATATGGTTCACAGACATCCAATTCACAGTCTTACAGGACAGGAACAGTTACAAAATTAATTACCTATGATTATCACACAAAAGGAGGTGATTACATTACCTGAGTGACAAAAAGGAAAGTATTCAGTGAAGACAAAAAAGCACCAGCAGTATAAACTGATAAAAACAAGGTTACCTGTGGTTCAGATAGAAATAGCACACTTTAGTTTCTGTTTTCACAGTAACATTAAAATAATGCATTTTCCATTTTCTTAAGCATCAGTGCATCTTTTCAAGGAACATAGAGTTGTCATTAAACCTTTGTTTTGTTTTTTTTCTCACTACATTTTATAAACATCCATCACTGGAGGAAAGTATGAAAGAAACAACCTAGTGGCTTTGAAGGTGGTAGACACTGATGGGCAACAGAATCATATCAGAGGCGTAATTAATATCTTCCCAGCTCCTGCTTTTGGATTCAGCTTTAAAAACCTTTTTCCCCCACAAGGTTTGTCTGGCCTCCTTGATTGTTAGATGCCTCATAAAATGATGTTCTCAGAGCATCCTGGATTTCCAGAGGAACTAAAATCACATAAATTTGCTTTCCTAACGTTTTGCCCTGTGGACTAGAAACTTGCTCTATAACCATGCACCATATTGACTTAGTCAATGCTCTAGCCAATGCCCAGCATTTAGAATGCTCTAGAAAAAATTATCTCTGTATTTAAGACTTTACCCTAATTTGATGTACACTTTTCCTTGTCTCATTCTCCTTCCCCTTCTATCCTCCAGACCCCTCCTAGTGAACTCCTAATATTCTTCAAAAAAGCAAAAGGGAGAAGATAAATCATGGAACGCTTTCATCTCTAGACACTTTCTCATCACTGACACAACACCTTCCTTGAGAACATGTCACCTCCAAGCAATTTTCTCATCACTATATCACATTTACCAAGGGCCAGTCATGGTAAGAACTCTATCATTGCTGTCAGCATTTTATATTTTATTTCATAAGTCTAGTACTCCAGAGGTTTTTTTTTTCTTTAGTATTCTCTCTATAAGGTTTTTTTTTTTTTTTTTTTTTTTTTTAGTATTCTCTCTATAAGTAAAGTGTATTGTCATTTGGTGGCTCATGTGACATGGCTATTTTTTCATTGGGTACATGCTAGTAGTTGAAGGTAAATAAAGATATGGAATTCAGACTTGCAGCAAAGTCCTACAGTAAAGAAATAATTAGAAAAAAAGATAGTTAAAATTTCTTTGCTCCCTGTTTGGCAAAAGAGGAATGAAAGTGTTGTCTGTGGTTGGTTTTGCCACTTTCTTCCCTCTCCTTTCCTCTTGAGCTTTCTTTCATCAGGCTTTTGTCCATTTCACTCCAACTAAATGACTCTTGTCAAATCACTAATGACTTCTGAAATTGCCAGAGTCAGGGTTCAATTCTCAGTCTTCATTTTACCTGAACATCTTGACCTTTGGCACAAATAATTCCTGAAATTTCCTTGACCTAGCTTTTGGGCCACCACTAAGATACTGTAAACAGACCCCTTGTAGACCTCATTCTTGTATATAAGATCAGATCCATTTGTCCAAGTGGACAAACTTTTCTACTTAGAGAGTATGTTCAAAACTGAATTCATGGCTTTCTTCTCAAAGTCTGCTCCTCTGCCATGTTCCCCACCTCAGTCACAAACCTCAGAGTCACCATTTGCTTCTCTCATTTTTACATTTATTCTTATCCCAGCAAATCCTGCTGTGTCCGCAAAATCTCTTTTTTGAATGTATTCTTTGATCACTATCCCTCAACCCTCACCACTTTTGATTACTACCCCCAGGACCCTCCATTCCTTGGCCCAATCCAATGCCATCTCTTATGGAAGGCTCCAATCACTTCTTAACTGGTCCTGTTCCCCTTCTCTTTACCCACTACCCTCTTCTACCAACCCAGTCTATTCTCCTAGTGACCAGAGCAATCCTTTAAAAGTATAAGAATAATTTTACTCCCTGATTCAAAAATATTATCATGGTTTCCTCCAAATAAAATCCAAGTCCTAATAATGACTTAGAAGGCCCTATGACCTATGATAG
Organism: Enhydra lutris kenyoni; assembly: GCF_002288905.1. Taxonomy (NCBI): domain Eukaryota; kingdom Metazoa; phylum Chordata; class Mammalia; order Carnivora; family Mustelidae; genus Enhydra; species Enhydra lutris. The sequence goes on along the minus strand of NW_019154098.1, from coordinate 44,554,919 downwards.
ATGACATCTATCTACCATTCCAACCTAACTTGTAACAAATCTTAATTGTTCATTTTTTTTTCAAACACATCAGATTCACTCACATATCAAAGCCTTTGAATTTGTTTTTCTTTCTGATGGAATGTTCTCTACTCAACTATTCAGAGGGTCCACTCTCTCACTTCATTTAGATCCCTGCTCAAACATTACTTTCCTATCTAAAATAGCATCTACTTGTCATTCTCTATCCTCCTAGCAGTTTTAATTATCTTCAGAGTATTTATTAATGCTTGACATTGTATTATACTTTCTAATATGTTTGTTTGATGGTTGCTCATTTCCCCAGTTAAATATAAGCTCCATGAGAGGAGAAGGGACTTGGGGGAAATTGGAGGGGGAGACGAAGCATGAAAGACTGTGGACTCTGAAAAACAATCTGAGGGTTTTGAAGGGGTGGGGGGTAGGAGGTTGGGTAACCTTGGTGGTGGGTATTATGGAGGGCACTTATTGCATGGAACACTGGGTGTGGTACATAGACAATGAATTCTGGTACACTGAAAAGAAATTAAAAAAATTTTAACAAAATGAATAAATATAAGCTCCATGACAATAAAGATTTTATTTTGTTCACTGCATCCTCAGTGACTAGAACAGGGCCTTGCAGAAGAGTAGGTACCTAATAAGGACTTATTGAATGAATAGATACAGAATGCTAGAAATGGTGGCAGAGTACTATAATTATTCTTCAAGTACCAAAGAAAGTATAAGTGCTTTCCTTCAATAAACCTATTCTGAGTGTCTATGATGGGCCTGACATTGTGCTGAGTACCATGGTTATAAAGATGTGTGGAAAAAGATTCCTGTCTTCTGACTTCTCTTAGAATCCAGAGTGGTAAACATGGAAATTTTCATATTAATTGCTTAAGAATCAAAGACACAGTGTTCCCATTGAGATTTCTTACACTGGTCTTTCAGTTCTGTCCCTTTAGTCATATGGAATCATAGATCTTTAAAATAGATTGGTCAACTCATAGTCAATCAGTCATTTTATTTTGCTCTCAGATGAAAGCAATTCTACTTGAAGTTCCACTCGGGATTCCATTTAGGGTAGAGGCAGTGTGTCAAAAAAATAAAACCTTCGAGTTATATCTGAGTTATTTCAATAGTTCAGATAATCTTAAAACTTGATTTATTTATAATCATTTTCTTTAGAAACATGTTTAGTCACATCGATTTACTAATCAATTTACTGTTATCACAGGGTTAGTAGGTGTCAAGATACTTATCTCAAAAAAGATTAAAAAAGTAAAAATGCTTCCATATGACCTCTACATGACGATAGTTAATATAATTGTCACACCTGCTGTCTTAGTCATTTTGGGCTGTAATATCAATACATCAGTCTAGAGGGTTTAAAAAACAAATTTATTTCTCATAGTTCTAGAGACTGAGAAGTTCAAGATCAAGATGGGAGGGGATTTGGTTCCTTGTAAGGACTTGTAAGTCCTGTAAGGACTCTTCCTGTCTTGCAGATATCTGTCTTCTCACCATGTCCTCACATGGCATTTGTTCAACGAATGCAAATTAGGGGATCAGGGGGTGGGAGTAGAAAGAGAGAAAGAGAAAAAGAGAAAGGGAGAGAAAGAGGCAGAAGGCGGCAAGGAGAGAGAGAGGAAGGAAAGGGAGATATCTTCCTCTTCCCATGAGGTCACTAATCCCATAACAAAGGCCCCAACTTTATGACCTAATCTTATCTTAATTACCTTCCAAAGGCCTTATCCCCAAACATCATCACATTGGGGGTTAAGGACTGAACATATGGCTTTTGGAGGGACACAAACCTTCAGTCCATAACATCATCTAGTGTAATTAATAATATTCATTGTATTAAGTCAGAATTATAGGTGTGCTGGTTGATGGGGAAGGGGTGGGAAGACAGGACCTGGAGAGCCAAGAATTTCTGGGAATAAGAAGTGAGAGTTGAGGTCTGTTCAGTTTCCCTAGGTACAGAGCTCCAGGATATGATTTTAGAGTAGTATAGCACAGAAAGACATAGTAAGGCAGAGGGTAAGAATTCCGAGAGAGAGAAGATACTAGCACAGAAAAGAAAAGTTGCTGTGTTTTTGAGACAGAGGTAATTAGCACCTGGTGCAGTGTGTCTTTTTGTTTCAGTTTTTTTTTTTTTTTTTTAAAGATTTTATTTATTTATTTGTCAGGAGGGGAGAGAGAGAGAGAGAGAGAGCACCCCCTAGAGGGCACAGACAGGGGCAGAGGGAGAAGTAGGCTCCCCATTGAGCAAGGAGTCGGATGTGGGACTAGATCCCTGGGATCATGACCTGAGCTGAAGGCAGATGCTTAATCAACTGAGCCACCCAGGCAGCCCACAACATGTGTTTTATACGCATCCTACTTGTAAGCAGGGAAGTCTGTCCTTCAAGTGGTCCGTTAGTTCTATTCCTGAGAGTAGAAGCTAGTGAGTCACAGAAAGGATGAGCTGTGCATTATGCTGGGTGAAGTGAGGGCCTGGGAACAGAAATAAAGGCAAAAATGGACAATTCTTACCTTGAATTAGCTATAGTTGACTAGATAGCAATTTATTATGTTTTCAAGCACACTCTCAAATTCCATCAGCACCTCAAACACCCCAGCCACTAACCCTGAATCCAAAACTATCTTGTAAGGGAAAACACTATGCAAATGACCCAGGAACCAGGAGAAAGAAAAGGTTTATGATGCATCTCCTCTTGCCTTATTTCTTTTGACTTATTAATAAACTATAGAGAAAATTGGTCTCATCTTTGTCTGTTCTACAACTCCTGCAGATTAGGAATGTGGTTTTAAGCAAACTATTAATTTTAACACAATTATATTTCAATAAAACATTCTTGATTTCCTATGGAGTTTATTACAGTGGGGGGTTTACTTGAATTAAAAATAGTTTTGTGGCGCCATTTGTCGCACTTTATAATAGATTAAATTATAGGATAGAATGCAAACAGAGCGAGAAAGATCTTAAAAGTAATTTATCCACTCTGTGTTTGAATTTCTTTTGCAGTATCCTCATCCCATTCTTCCCCATGTTGTGCTCGAATACCTCCAGTACTAGAGAACTCACTTTCTTAAAAGGCAGTTCCTTTCATTTTTTTGGACAAGCCTGAATTTTTACAAAGTTCTTTCTTACACTGAGCCAAAATTTATCCTGAGCACTCACCTAAAGACAGTCCTACCTCATGATAGAATTACTGACATCAGCCTAGGTGCTTACTCTGACATTCTCTTCTCCTATTCTGTTTTTCCTCCAGTTTTGTACTTTTCCTTTATTTTTGCTTATTATTTTATATAACTGAATTTTGAGTTAAAGAAAAAAACAAAATGGAATTTCTAGACTGTTTAGAAATGAGTGATACTGATAGTTCTATATCAAAAGCTATAAGCTTGGGGCACCTGGGTGGCTTAGTTGGTTAAGCATCTGCCTTTGGTTCAGGTCATGATCCCAGGGTCCTGGGATCGAATCCCATGTCAGGCTCCCCGATCAGCAGGAGCCTGCTTCTCTGTCTTCCTCTGCTACTCCCCCTGCTTGCACTTTCTCTGTCAAATAAATCAACAAATAAATCTTAAAAAAAAAAATCCCTGTAAGTTATACTCTAAGAGTTACTTGGGGAAAAAAAAAGTCTTAGGTGAATTTATTTTTAAAAAGCACAGATCAAAAATAGATGAGTTAAGTATTTGATTCAGGAAGCTAGATAAAATCTAACAAGATATACCTAATTAAGTGGAAGACAGAAATGAATGAAGACAAAAAAAAAATTAGTGAAATAAAAAGCAAAATAAATATTAGATTTGATCAGTGATATCTGAGGTTTTTTTGTTTTTTTTTTTTTTAAGATTTTTTTTATTTGTTTCTTTGACAGAGACCGATCATAAGTAGGGAGAGAGGCAGGCAGAGAGAGGGGGGAAGCAGGCTCCCTGCCAAGCAGAGAGCCCGATGCGGGGCTCAATCCCAAGACCCTGAGATCACGACCTGAGCCGAAGGCAGAGGCTTTAACCCACTGAGCCACCCAGGCACCCTGGTTTTTTTTTTTTTTAAGACCAATACAATAGGGAAAAAAACTTCTGTACTTGTCTTATAAGATTATGAGGGTGTGTCAGAGAGAAAACACAAAAGACATTGGGTTAAAGACCAATAAGAGTTAGTATATTTTATGATTGGGTGAACAATTATAGAAGAAATTAAATAATTAATCAAATATCTAACAAATAAATAACAGGTCCTCATAAATTCTAGCTAACCATAACATCAAAGATGTGTTATGTTATTTAAATTCTAAAGTACTTTGAAGAGCACTGGAAAATATGGAAAATTGGCTAATATAGTCTATGTGCTTTAAATAATCCTGATATAAAGTCTGGATAAGCATAGTTTAATTGAAGACCAATATCATTTATTATTGGAGGCAGAAAAATTAAATAAAATAAATATCACAGTATATTAAAAGAATCACACATTATGACCAAGTAGAATATATTTCTAGAATACAAGGTTGTTGAACATGTGTAATATGCTATCCACATTAACAGAATAAAGAATGACAAACATTGGGTAGAAGGAAACAAAGGGCTAAGTGTTAAAATACAAGCAATAAAACCCTCTAAAAGTAATATTTTTATGAACTGTGTAGAGAAAGGTATAACTTTGTAAGACACAATACCCAGAAGACACAAAGAAAGATATTCATAGATGTATGTACACACAATTTAATTAATTTAAGATTAATCATTAAGGAAATGCAAGTCAAAACCACAATGAAATATCACTACATATGTATCAAATTGGATACTATCAAAAAGAGAAATAATATCAAGTGTTGGCGAGAATGTAGAGAAAAGAGAACCCCACTGTTGTTGGGAATGTAAGTTGGTGCAGCAACTGTGGAAAACAGTATGATGGATTTTCAAAAAATTAAAAATAGAACTACCATGAGATTCAGCAATTCTACTTTTGGGTATTTATCCAAAGAAAATGAAAACACCAATTTAAAGAGAATATATACACCCTACGTTTATTCCAGCATTATTTACAATAGCCAAGATGTGGAACCTGAGTGTCCATCAATCGATGAATGGACAAAGAAGATGTGGTGTATATATACAATGGAACATTATTCAGTCACAAGAATAGTGAAATCTTCCCATTTGTGACAACATGAACATGAACGGACCTAGAGACTATTATGTCAAGTGAGTAAGTCAGACAGAAAAAGACAAATCCTGTATGAATTGTAATTATATGTGGAATCTAAAAAACAAAACAAACAAGGAAACTAACAAAACAAAACAAAAACAGATCCGCAGATACAGGAAGCAAACTGTTGGTTACTGGAGCAGGGGGGAGTTGGGGTGGGTAAAGAAGGTAAAGGGGATTAAGAAGTACAAACTTACTGTTATAAAATAAAGGAGTCATGAGACTATAATGTACAGCATAAGGAGTATAGTCAATAACACTGTAATAACTTTGTATGATGACAGATAGCAACTAAACTTGTGGAGATCATTTCATGAAATGTAAAAGTACTGAATTACTCTGAGGTACACCTGAAACTAATTGGATATTGTATATCAATTACAGTTCAATAATAATGATTTAAAAAGCAGTGTTTTATTATATATATCTATATTTGTAGATAGATATATATAATCTTGTATTGGATCTTGATTCAGTAACTTTGCTAAATTACTCAATAATTCTGAAATTACCTTTTGGTGTTTTTAGATATTTATATATGTAACCATATCACTTGTGATAAAGCAGTATTATTTTTTTTTTCTTCCCATAATACAAAATTTAATCTCTTGTAAAGGTTGAGTAACAGATCAGGAAAAAACATTTTTCTAACATACATAACAGACAAAGGTTAGTATCCTTCATATATAAGGAAAACTTATGCATCAATGAGAAAAAATTAACCAAAATTGGTTAACTGAGAATGTATATAGAAACAAATGGTACATATGTATAATAAACATATCAGAAGTTGCTCAAGGTAAGTGGAAACCGAGGAAATCTAAATTAAAGCAACAATTTTGTAAGTATTCTTTCTCATCCATCATAGTCATAGAGTTAAATGTTGTCAAAGTCATAATTAATAGTTTTATGTTCTATTGGTGAGAGTATATCTTGGGACAATTTTAAAGGCTTGTATGTTCTTCACCTAGAAATTCAGTCTCTAGAAATCAATTGTGTAAATATATTTCCATGCATACATAAATATTTCACCTTTGGCTACATTAGTAAAATTTTAGGCACAATATAAAGATGAATTGTGAAATAAACTATGATTCTTCCATACTACAGAAAATGATATAATTGTTAAAAATAGATAGATGGAGAGAACTGGTGGAGAGATAGATGGAATTGTAACAATGATCAAAGGATAGGAAGCACGTTACATTTACATTAATGTTGACTATATATGCAAATGTACAGAAAACTGGAAGGATTCCAAGGTGGCAAATATTTAGTGAATCCTTAACATATACTATTGATTGTTCTAAGTTGCTGGACTTATGGCTCTGACAAAACAGGCAGATAAAGACTATTTTACCTCTGTATGTGTTGGATTGGGTAGTGAAGAGGGACTTACACTGTTACCTTATATGTTATTACATCATTTGGATTTCTTCTTTACTGATATATATTAACATATTACTTTTATGAGTCTAAAATATAAGATAAAATGAGAGAAAACAATAAGCTTATATGTAATTCTTGTCCATTTGAATCTTATAATTCTATTGGCATGAAATTAAATTTAACTAATTTGATAATTATATATTTAGATACTTTTGCTTTCACATTTGCTGATTTACCTACCAGCAAGGGACTAAAACAGTGTTTATATACATACTGAAATATCTAGGGTTAACATGTAGTTTGCTTTCATATATACTATGAAGTGAAACAATTTCAGACACTTCCAGAAATCACTATCTGAAAGGCCGTATAATGTTAGGAAACTCCAAAGAAATTCTCCATTTCTTTAACTAGGGCATCTATGGCAGCAAAAAATATATTTTGTGGGTGATACTTTAATTTGAGGAGGAAGAAAGAGCTTGCACAAGTAATTTGAAATAAATCATTTTAAGCAGATGCATATTCATTCAAAACAAGTAATTATACCTGTGTTTATACAACATTTATAATTTATCTAGTTTCTTTCAGAATGATGTGCTCTGAGTATATAGAGTTAGTTTTATAGCCTATATTCTGCAGAATATTGTAGGAGAGAAAATAAGAGCACTTCCAAGGCCTTTCTGTTTTCTCATGTCAGTCATTACTAATCTGAATTGTTGGAGTAGATATAAAAATAACTCTAAAGGAAAAAAGGGGTTCTTCTTTGCCTATATTGAGTTTCAGGTAATCAATTTAGTAGGATCTAGAACTCAGAAAAGTGGTTTAGATGTGTTATAACAAGTGAAAGTCTCAGGTACCAAAATGGTAGCTGAAACCTGGACATGAACACAGGATAACTGAGGAAGACATCTGTAGTGAACAAAACAGGCTGATGATGGAAACGGGATGGTAGAAGGAGGCATATCCAGCAAATAGATAGGATCAGGAAAGAGGGGTGTCACTGACAACAGGAAGAAGGGGTCAACTTGGTATTCACCTGTACTTATCTTCTAGATTCCCCCCTTATACTCCAAGTCTTTACTTCGATATACAAAGGTTCCAGATCCAACTCTACCAATCATTTAATTGAGTCTCAACATCGGTTTATGGGTTTTGCTTGGAAATATTTTATGATTCACTGAACTACTTGGCCAATTTGATTGCAACTGAAAATTGAAGAGGTTTAATTTAGCTGTTTATGTAGTCACTTGAGTGTCCTACTTTTCTGTGCAATTTTTTCTTTTAAGGATACATGGCAACTGGCATCTATCATATCTTCTAGCCAAGTTTACTGATTTTATACACATATCCTTCATTAATACAGATCTGTGCTTTATTTGGTTGATGTCAAAATTGGTTTGTATAATCTGCTCCCAGGGAGATAAAAAAATCCTTAACTTTAAATATATTGTTAACATTGATGAAACTGAATCAATAAAAGCACTAGTGTTTCTCATAGGCTAAGCTGGCTTTGTAAGTGAGAAGAATTGGAAATTCAAATATACTTCCGAGTGGTAATATTAGGGTTTTTGGAATAATTCAGTTTTTGAAATTAATTCAATCAGACAGATTTTTTTTTTCAGGAAAGTGGGGTTATACTTTTTTATGGGCTGATTTATGCGTTTTCAACAGAAATGATCAGATTAATCAAATGCTAGGTTTACTCTCTTCTTTATGCTACATAGATTCAGTTGGTCTACAAAGGTTGTTTGGTTGAATTTACACCAGTTTAGCAATGTGTGCATTAAAGCTGCATTTCCCCTGAATAAAGAGCTGATTTCTCGGGCCCTAAAACACACCAGGAGTTAAATACCACTTATCCAGTCAAATAAGAGGTATTTTTGAAGCATTACAAAAGGAGAGAATAGACAAATATTATGGTCCAGTGATTCTGATAAATACAAACGATCCAAAACCTTCAATCCAAGAATCGAGTATAAGCAATGCCCAGTTTTCCTGAACTCCCTGGAGAAGAAATAATGGACATAATTGTCATGCTGGAGAAAAGCTTAGCAAATAAGAGGCTAGCTAGGTTTCCTGTACAAACTCTGGCAAAGAAAAAAAAAATCGCAGCACCTCACACAGGGAGTAGGTGAGCGCTGGGAGTTCCGATTGCTTATCTGAGCTCGCCAACCTTTGGCTACATGCCCACCTTCAGGGCAGACCCTGTCATCCTTGGCATGAAACAGAATGAGGTGATCTGAACCTAGGAGTCTATTTCTTCCCTAGATGCATGTGTATGATTCCTATTAATTTTAATGAGAATTATGTTTGCACATTGAGGCAGGATAAATCCCTTTGGGAGGAATCCTGCCCTTGGATGCATACTCGTAATTTCCATTAAAGGGACAAAACCCCAGGGGAACCATACATGGGCGCCTGAGGGCAAGCTTTGACCCTCTGCATAAAAAACCCTGCACAAATCACCCGGTCATCTTAAACTTGTAGATGCCAAAAATCTAAGAGGTAAGTGAGCATTTATTTAAGCCTGAATTTTCTATTCAGTTGTGGAATTGTCAAAGAACTACCTTTACTTTGTGATAACATGAAGAAGAAATGACTACCAAGCAACAGACTCTAGTCATAATTAGGATATTACTAAAGCACAGTAACCAATATAAGGTGAATAGTGTTACTACTATTTTTTAAAGCGATAATACAATTGAAATGAAAGAGACAATGAAAACTGTGTTAGTGAAGAAAGTAGCCTATTTCACATACTCTTGCTTCCGAAAGAGACATTGAAGATTATGGACTATTTAAATCTTTTCATCAGTGAATCTGGTGTGAAAACTTTTTAAGTGGCCCTAATATATAATGAATAATCTCAGGGCAGAGATCTGTTTGAAGGAGATATGATTGATGGTCTATCATTCTTAATTCACTGTTTATACTGGTAGCGAGCCTACTGGGAAAATACCTCATTCATCAGGGTATTAGTGAATTCAGCCAACGTATGGCACCTTCATTTTAACAAACTAAAGGAGAAAAGCTAAATGGGGGAAATTGACAACCATCTCTGATTCTATGATAATGCAATTAGGCTGCTCCTCTCCAGAGCTTTTGCTAATTCACAAAACAGCTTCAGTCGGCAGGTCATAAATATATGATCATTTTTCACACTTTGAAAAGTAATGATGCCTTGACATGAATCAATAAATCTTGGTGAAGTCCTTTATACTTTTTATGTTCAGCATGCAAGTCAGTTTTAAAACTCATGTGTATTAAATCTGACTTGCTATCCAGCCTGTGTTTACATAATCTAATTTAACAAAGTCTCAAATAAACGTGTAAATGAAGTGTTTATAGTAAGCACAAGGAAAGTTTCCCTTTCATTGAGAAAGTGTGATATGGTGCATCAAACTATTTTAATTTGCACCCTGAAATACCCATATTTGCAAATGTGCCACATACAGAGAGCTGTTGCTCTTAAAATTTGGTAGTTTCTATATTGAGCTTTGCATGTTATGCTCAATAGATGAATAAAAAAAAAATTCTACTGCATATGACACAGTGTGTAATACATTATTTATCTAAAATGGATCCATTGCAAAACATCCAGAAAACATTAATAACTATCTTCCAGGTCGGGAAAAAAAAATGTTTGCTCATCTTTCTAAAACAATTGCATAAAAATATGTGGCAAACATATATACATGTATTAAGTAGCAAATACACACAGCAGCACAACATTTTTCTAACAATCATCGTTCCGCGTGCTCTACAGGGAATAGGAAGATGGACAGGCTAATGAATACAGTAGGTAGCAAGCAGTTGAGGTTTGCTTAAGAATGAATTATCAAACAGCTACAAATTGCCAATTTAAAGAGGTTATACTATACAGTACATAGCATATTATTTTTTATTCCTGGAATGGTTGACAATTTTCCTGGATGAAAACTGAAATGATACTAAATCATGAATGTACCTGCTGTGCTGTCATTCCCATTAAACTCCCCCTTTGTTTTGTTTATTCACTGTTCATGGTTGCAAAAAATGATGTGCTTTATAACTGAGGTGGACAAAGCAACACTTTCATCAAAGACCTGGGTGACAGTATATTTTTAAATTAAAAATAAAACAATCGGCGGTTGGCTCATGAGCCTTTCACAGTCATTTGGAATTGTTGATGAAAATAAATATTGCATAGAAAATTGTTTTTGAAGTGTTCATGCATTCCGCTTCATCTCCATTATTTGATATTTGCCATGATGGGTAATTGATATGATATACAATCTATAAATAGACGGCGTCTTCACAGTACAACATGGAGGGCTGATGTGCCATCGATTCCACTGATTGAAATTTTCATTTTGTCTTGTGCTTGGTAAATCTAGCCTTAAACACACACTTTCCCTACAGGCGGTAACATACTGAGCCAAAGTGGGCAACGGTTAACACACATTATAGGTTCTTAAACACTTGAATTTTTTAAAACCAGATTATCAAATCACAGACCCTCTCAGGATAGTTTGGGAAAGCCATGCCAAGAATTCCCTTCAGACGCTCACAGACACCAATCGGTAATCAACAACCAGTATTACCGGGAGATTTACATCTGACAGATCCACACACAACACATTGAGCTCCCTCGCATTTCACGATACAGTGGATCCTGGTTTGATCTGGCGTAAAACATGCAGTTTCCTCCAAAATAACCACCTTTACTTCAAAACAGACTGTGAAAAGCAACGTGAAACATCCTCTAAAATTATTGTACTGAATCCTGTGTCTTGCCCTCTAATTCTGATCACAAGGCTGCTGGAGGCCTGGCATCCGTTTTATGAAAGTTCTTGCAAGGAAAATATTTGGATTAATGATATAATTTGGTGACAATTTAGTGACAGTAGGTCTAACCTTAGCTGAGTGACAACAGAATGGAAAAAAAGTCGACCAGTGGGATAGAAGTGATGGTGGCTGTTGGGGTAGCAGCAGGGAGGCTCTCAGGGTCACTCTGATTGGCATTGTCACTTTCCCCATTCATCAAGCAAGGCCAGACTTCCCGAATCATTTACCAGATGGGGCAGCTTGTCAGTTTAAACACCTGATATGAAGCCATCCGTCATCTGATAACATGATCGTCGGGCTGCAGCTGGCTGGGCGCTGGGCAGCCCGAGTGCACATGTGATGGACTGAAGCCAGGGAGGCAGGCTTAGTCGGGTTGCCCTCCCTTGATAGGATTTGCAGTCCTCCACTGGACCATGGAACAGGTGGAGGCTGAGAGAGAATGAAAAGATTACCATGTGTTGCCAGGATTAGAGCCTTATACACTCACCACTCCACTTGAATACCAATCAAAGCCAGATGACCAAACTTGAGGCAGACCAACTTCAGGCCCAGCCATGCAACAGAGAATCAGGAGAGATGCAGAAAAAACTGAAAACCCCGGTCGCCTGCTGTGGAGAACAACTTCACATTTGTAACCTGCCTGGATTGTTTCCAAACCAAAAAGGTAGAGATGAGATAGGTCTCTAAAATTCAACTCTCTTTTTCTTCCTTCCTTCCTTTCTCTTTTTTTTAATAAACAAAGCATCTTGAGCATTTTTGAAAGAGAGGGGGAAAAGAGTAATCTCAAGGGAATCATCACAAATCCTGTTATTTTATGCTCACCATGGAGAAAACTAATGCAACAAAGAGAATCAGACAAAGAGACAAATTATGCGCACTTAAACTGAAAGTGTTTATTGCCATGTGAAATATAATTATGCTGATTTAAAATGTTCATTGCTCAAATAGTCTAGAGCTTGCCGGAATAAGGGCTAACCTTTCACTGCAGAATGAGGCTTTTGCTAAATTCCACAGTGGTGCAGAGAATAGAGCTTTGCAGAAGGGTGGCCTCATTTCTCACCCTGGTGGACCATTCTGTGAAACCATCCCTTTATTTGTAAAAATTAAAATCCCTCAATTGGAGAGTCTATCACTGAGATAACAAGTTAACTAGTGAAGACTTAATCCTCTTATGTCCTTAGTAGAGTAATATAAAGAAGTTTATTCTGCTTAACATGACACCCCTTCTTGTCATAATGCCTAGTGAGGGTCCATTCTAGCTTTTTTGCTGTTCTCCATCAGCAGTGAGCAAGCTTGTTCTCTCTCTGTCTCAGATGAGTGATTTGGTGTCTTCACCTGAAATGACTTGTGTCTCCATGAAGCCTCTTCACCAACATGATTTTGCAGCTGTGAAGGGGTGGAGCCATTTCTGAGGCCGATTCTATGTGTAGCTTTCACTTCCTTTTTTCACAGCTGTTCAGGGTACTTCATCTGTTGCTCAGGGACACCCATGGAAGTACCTGTACTAGACGGGAACTGTTTTATTCATTTTTTTAGAGCGAGAGAAGAGAGAGAGAGAGCTAGAGAGAGTGGGGAGGTGAGGGAGGGGCAGGGGGTGAGAGAGAACCCTCAAGCAGCCTCCCCACTGAGCACAGAGCCCCACCAGGGGCACAATCTCACAACCCTGAGATCACAATCTGAGCTGAAATCAAGAGTCAGACATTTCACCAACTGAGCCACTCAGGCGCCCCTTAGATGGAACTTTAAATGATAATTTAAACATATGTAAAAAAAGCAAAACCCACAGAAGAACCAAACTCCTAAATCGATGAGAAGTTTTGTTTCCTTCTCCTTTCTTCACTCATATTTATAGCTGAATTTTATGCCCCAATAAAATAGAATCTAAAGATGTTACTGAGCAGACATAGGGAAAGATGAATAAGCATATGTGGTTTAGAGAGAGAATGTGGAGAGGAAAGATGAGAATTTGGCAGTCAGACCCACCTGTGTTAAGATCCCAGTACTACTGGAATTCACTAGGTAACTTCAGGCAAGTTATTTAGCTTCTCTGAACTAAAAAATTTTAATCTGCGAAGTGTGATTATTTAACATATTTTTTATATTGCTCATTTTTAGCCATTCTAGTCAGTGTACAGGGGTATATCATTGTGGTTTTAATTTTCATGTGTGGATTTTATTGTTGTTGTTGTTGTTTTGATTAATACTTTCCATTATTAAATACCTTTCTCAGTTATATTAAAAGTTAAACACAATACTGAATTTAAATAGCTAACAGTGCTTGGCACAGAGTAAGATCTCTATAAATAATAGCTGTTATTTTGCTCTATAAACATTGTATAAATAACAATGAGACAATTTATTCACAATATGCAGCGAAACTTTTGCATTTTAGTTCAGTAACATTCATTAAAGGTTTACTTTTTGCCAGTTGCCATGCCAGGGATTAGAGATCAAAAGATACTTAAGACATAATCCTTCTCCTTTGGGAGTCTAAGCCAGGGATGTTAAAGTTACACAAGGAAAACTTTTTTTCGTGGTACCCTTTTATTGCTTTTATAAGTTCTATCAGTCGTTATAGAACTTAAATAATAAATTCTTCCCAACATATTGGTGTAACCCATAAAATGGGACTAACACTGCTTGGATTAGCATAAAGTATTTTCACATCTTAGATCATATATTATTAGAATAAAGAAAGTTTAGGATTAAAATAACATATACTCTTGGGGCACCTGGGTGGCTCAGTGGGTTAAAGCCTCTGCCTTCAGCTCAGGTCATGATCCCAGGGTCCTGGGATCAAGCCCTGCATTGGGCTCTCTGCTTACCAGGGAGCCTGCTTACCCCTCCCCTCTCTCTCTGCCTGTCTCTCTGCCTACTTGTGATCTCTGTCAGTTAAATAAATAAAATCTTAAAAAAAAAAATAAAATAACATATACTCTTGCTCAGTGGTTCATAGCAATTCATTTGTAAAGGCTTGAAAACATGAAAATGCAGTCTACTATGTGAGGCACAAAGAATGCAGAGTTAAATAAGATGGAGTTTTGCAATTAGTTGAGGTGACAGACATAAAGATAATTGTTACATGGTATGAAATATGCTATAAAAACTTGTAATAAATGTAATAAATGTGAGGAAAATAATAAATGTTGTGTGGGGCATATGGTCATCAGGGAAATCTTTGTAGGAGAAATAATATTTGAATAATGAGTAGGATTGAAAAGAGGCAAAGTTCATTCTAGGTTGAGAGAATAGCACAAAGGTTCTGAGGGACTCCTAACAATGCAAAGAGCATTTTGTTTATTCATTTGACAAATGTTTGAAGACAAAATTTTTTAAAAAAAGATTTTATTTATTTATTTGACAGAGAGATAGCGAGAGAGGGAACACAGGTTGGAGGAGTGGGAAAGGGAGAAGCAGGCTCCCTGCTGAGCAGGGAGCCCAAAGCAGGGCTTGATCCCAGGACCCTGGGATCATGACCTGAATCAAAGGAAGCTGCTTAATCAACTGAGCCACCCAGGTGCCCCTGAAAACAAGTGTTTATCAACTTTTATATAGTGGCTCTGTAAATTTACGCTTTGAGGCACTCCTCTGTTCCAAATGTAAAACAGTGATAGATAAAATTTTAAAAGTAAAATTTTAAAAGATGCAGTTGTGCTAAAAATAAAATAAAGCAAGTATCTCTGTGGAACAGATACAAAATAGAAATGCTTGGTAGTCAGCAGAGGTGCAAATGAAAGAATAGGGCTGCCTCTCTCTGGGCACAAAGCCTGGTAGTTCCTGCTCATGGAGTAAATAGCTCTCTGTGAAGTGTTAGGGAAGAACCAAACTCAGTAATTTAAATCAGGGCTGGGTGAAAAGCTGCTTTCTTGCAAAAGGGGGTAAAATAAGGTTCATATGAAACTATGGGCGACAGAAGAAGCAAACAACTTTGTGACCAGAAAAGGAACCAAGCCCCAAGATGACTTTGTGACAGCAACTGTTATATCGTATCTAGTCTTCAATATAAGATATGGCTTTGATATGAGGAACATGGGGGATAGGGTAAAAACATGATAAAATTAGACATGGAGGAATAAACAGAGAAAAGAATACTGCAGATCAATGATAACTCCTAAAATCATAGGGGAAAAATACCCTAATACTAAAATAATAGTCAGGAGAATAAAAACCTTGGGGGTTCCTGGGTGGCTCAGTTCATAAAGCATCTGCCTTCAGTTCAGGTCATGGTCCTGGGGTCTTGGGATTGAACACTGCATCAGGTGCCCTGCTCAGTGGGGACCCTGCCTCTCCCCCCTGCTTGTGCTCTCTTTCTCCCTCTTTGTCAGTGAATAAAATCTTTTTAAAATTTTTAAATTTTTTTAAGTGAATAAAGTCTTTAAAAAGAAAAGAAAAGAAAAAACTTGTATGTTAATTCAACACCTAATAGTTAATGTAGTAGGACAACCTGATAAGTATCTTAAAATAAATACGTTTAGGATGTTTAGAGAGATGAATGAAGAAATACCATCCATAAGGAACAAATAAAGAAATAAAACCCAGGGTGAAAGGAAACAAGAGCTGGATATGAAAAAGAGTTAGTTAAAAATCCTGGAAAATAAAAGCTCTAAAGGTGGAATACGCTCTAGATTAGACACAGGCAAAGAGGAATTAGTAAATTAGAAGAGAGTAATAAATAATTTGCCCAGACTCTGCTCAGCAGGGAACCTGCCTCCTCCTCTCTCTCTCTGCCTGCATCTCTGCCTACTTGTGATCTCTGTCAAATAAATAAATAAAATCTTTAAAAAAAAATAATTTGCCCAGAAACTCCAGTTAGAGATCAGGAGAATGTATATGAATGAATATTTAAGATACCTGGAGGATATATGGACAGACTCCTGTATACATCCAATAACTGTTTCAGAAGAAAAAGAGTGCATTGCAGCCAATGCAAAGGAAGAATAATTAGACTGACTTCTCAGAAATCGTGTATGTCAGAGATGCACCAATAAAATTAGCTTAGGAAAAACATCTGCCAATCTAGAATTTTATACCTAATTGAATTACCATTTAATATTGAGGTCAAAGTGAAGACATTTCAGACATACAAAGACTGAGAGAGATTGCAACAATCAGACACTAAAAGAACCACTAAACAGGTACGGATAGAATATATGCAAAAATTTTGAGCAAATTAGTAAATTCAGTAATATACTATTTGGAAAATAAAGTGCGTGTGTGTGTTTAGAACAAAGTAGAGGTGGTTAATGTGTAGCTAGAGTAGGCTAAAGACTTTGTGATCTGAGGAAAAATAGTAATTTTGGATAATTTTAGACTTTTAAGAAAAAATTCCTTTACTGCTCAAAGTGTTTAGGCCCTTTTTCTGAGGGAGACTGTATCTAATAACTGGCTGATGAGGGAATATGAAAGTCCGTTTTTGTTTATTTGTTTTTTGTCTCAGAATTGGACAGCTCTGCAGGGTCATCCAACTCCATAACATCTCATGGGATTTGCTGAAGTCTCCGTTGAAACTGTGTCTCACTTCGTCTTTTCCCCCTGCCCAGTGATGCTTTTCTTTCTCCTTATAGCATTTCTCAAAAAATCCTCAGCATACAAGTCTCTCAGAGTCTAGGACCATTGGGAACCAGAAGTGGTCCCAGGAAGCAGATTCTAAAATGGAGTATTAGAGCTGGCTCACTTTCCTGACCAGCTGACAGTGCAAATGCCACCATCACTGGTGGGTGGAGTCCTGATAACTCCAGAAACGATGCAGCAGTGAAAGAGTTGAATGACCAGTGGTGGCACTGGATTTGATCCTAGTAAAAAAGAACACATTGTCAAGAATACTATCTCAGTCACTAAGAGATTTAAGGGAGGTAGTAACCCTAGGGACCATGGAACTGGATGGCTTTTGCCATCAGTGAGAAGGAAGCACAGTGCTTGGTAGGCCTTCTGGCATTCTGGAGGAAGCATATTTCATGCTTGAGAATATTGCCCTGATTTATTTGCCCAGTGGGGCCCAGAGAAAGACTGAGTTCTGCAGCAGTTCTGGGCTGCAGGACAAACAGTTTTGACCCTTGGACTATATAGCCTTGCAGGTCCAGCGGTACTAAAGTTATATGTGGTGGGAAAAGACTCTAGAATATAAGGCAAGCCCCAGTAGGAAAACCACAACCAAGATTCCAAGGATTTCAGAGTAAGGCCATGACATCTGCCGGAGTGAACTATACTCCACTTTAAAAATAGTGTCGGGCATGTTCCTGAAGCCTGGTGAGAAGTGTCTGATCATGGAAACTCAAATAACTGAGTGATCAGAGCTGACTCTCATGGCTAGGTTCAGCCAAAACCATCGTGTGATAGTGTCAGGGAGGCCTGATGCAATCCATTAATAATGTGGAAGTGGGACTAGAAAAGATTGGGACCGGAACTGTAGGAAAACTTCAATAACGAGTGGCCCAGGACTCCATGTCATGTATTACTTTTGGCTACATAGCAGGTTTCTTATTACCCGATGAGGAAGAAGGAGAAAGTTTAAACATAATTTAGGGATGAGTTAACTTTCCATGTGGATTAAAGTTAAACATGGAGTGCTCAGGAGAGGCCCTGAAAGAGAGTCATGTGAAGAAATCCTCCCAGTGAGAGAAGCTTTGGGTGGTGCACTACTTTTTGTAGAAAGTGAAGTGGCCCAACAAAGAATACACATGGACTCATGAGCACTGGTGGGTGGTTTGGCTAGTTGCTCAGGAATCTGGGAAGAGAAGGACTGGAGGGTTGAGAAGGACTTCTGGAGAAGATGCACGTGGCTGGACTTACAGAAATTGGCATGAGCATCTTTACAGCACAGCGTGGAACAGAGAATATCCAGCATGAACGAGAGGAACCAAATAGTCAAGTAGACAGGACTCAGCAATTTGGTCTTGGTAAAGCTGTTGCTCTGAGTTAATCCCCTGCTGCAACAATGGGCTTCTGAATGGAGCAGCCATAGTGGCAGAGATTGAGTTCGAATGGGCCAGCCCTTGCCAAGCCTGATCCAGCTACCGCTATTGCCAAATGTCTCACCTGCTACCACAGAGACCAAAGTGGAGTCCTCTACTGCACTATGTCTCAAAGAGACCAAACTTTTGAATGCAAATTGGTTATATCGGTCCCTATCTTCTCTGGGAAGGTCAGCATTTCATTTTGGCTAGAGTGGCCATATATTCTGGGCAGAGTTTGTCTTTCCTGCCCTTAGTGTCTCAGATGATACAGGTTGTGTGGTTCAGTGACACAGAATATCACAAAAATCACCTCATGACAACGCATCCATTTTGTAACAAGGGAAATGTGGGTGTGGCACATGGGATCCTTTGGATCCACAAGATCCATAATCCTATAGCATTCTGCCCCTCCCAGAAGCTGGTAAAGCAACAAAAAGTATTGACAAAATATTTTTCCATTGTATGGATATATATTATAAGTTGTAATATATTGTAATATGTATAATTTGTAATATATTGCCATTTTTGGCTATTACCTGAAATAATCAATGAACATTCATGTATGAATCTTTATGTTGACCCTGTTTTTGTTTCTTATGGGTAGAAGTGATGTCTAGAAGTATAATTGCTGGGTTTTAGGGTAGGTAAATATTTAACTTTATAGGAAACTACCAGATTGTTTACCAAAGTAACTGTACTATTTTGCATTCCTAAGAACAATATATGAAAGTTCCAGTTACTTCACACTTTGCTAGGATTTGGTATGGTCGGTTTTTTAAAAAATATGTGTCATTCCAGTAGAGGTTTAGTGCTTTTTCATTGTGTTTTAAATGTGTACTTCTGTAATGAATGACGATGGTGAGCATTATTTTATGTGCCTATTTGTCATCCATATCTCTTCTTAGGTGAAGTCCAAATCTTTTGACTAATAAAATTTTTTTTGTCTTCTTATCATTGAATTGTTGGAGTTCTTTATATATTCTGAATTCAAGCCCTTTACCAGATACTTGTTTTGCTAGTATTTTCTCCAGATGCATTCCTTATCTTTTCATTTTCTTAGTGTATTTTGAAAGTAATTTTAAATTCTGGTGAAGTCCAATTTATCCATTTTTCTTGTATGATTTACACTTTTTGCACAAACTAAGAAATTACTACCCAATTTAACATCACATTTTTCTTCCATGTTTTCTTCCAAAGCTTTATGGTTTTAAGTTTTACATTTAAGTTTATAATTCTTTTCTGTTAAATATTTCATATGGTATTAGGTAAGGGCTGATGTTCACTGTTCACCTTTTTTTTTTTTTTTCATATAGGTGTTCTATTATCGTTTGTTGAAAACAGTATTTTTTAAAATTTAATTTTATTCATTTAATTTTATTTGAATTCAATTTATTTTATTTAAATTCAATTAATTAACATATCGTGTATTATTAATTTCAGAGGTAGAGTTCAGTGATTCATCAGTTGCTAACACCCAGTGCTGATTACATCACATTCCCTCCTTCATCTCTCTACCCACATCCCCTCCAGCAACTTCCAGATTGTTTCCTTTAGTTAAGAGTCTCTTATGGTTTGTCTCCTTCTCTGATTTCATCTTACTTTATTTTTCCCTCCCTTCCACTAGATCCTCTGTTTTGCTACTTAAATTCCACATATGAGTGAAATCATATGACAACTGTCTTTCTCTGACTGACTTATTTTGCTTAGCATAATACCCTCTAGTTCCATCCATATTGTTGCAAATTGTAACATTTCATTTTTTTATGGCTAAGTAATATTCCTGTGTGTGTGTGTGTGTGTGTGTGTGTGTGTGTGTTTCTTTATCCATTCATCTGTTGATGGACATATGGGCTCTTTCTATAGTTTGGCTATTGTAGACATTACTGCTATAAACATGGGAGTACAGGTGTCCCTCTAGATCACTATGTTTGTGTTCTTTGGGTAAATACCTAATAGTACAATTACTGGATTGTAGGGTAGCTTTATTTATTTTTTTTAAAGATTTTATTTATTTATTTGACGGAGAGAAACATCACAAGTAGGCAGAGAGGCAGTCAGAGAGAGGGGTGAAGCAGGGTCCCTGCTGAGCAGAAAGCCCAATGTCGGGCTCGATCCCAGGACACTGGGTTCATGACCTAAGCAGAGGCTTAACCCACTGAGCCACCCAGGCGCCCCTGGGTAGCTTTATTTTTAATTTTTTTGAGGAATCTCCATACTGTTTTCCAGAATGGCTATATCTGCTTGCATTCCCACCAGCAGTGTAAGAGGGTTCCACTTTCTCCACATCCTCACCAGTATTTATTGTTACCTAACTTATTAATTTTAGCTGTTCTGACTGGTGTGAAGTGGTATATCATTATGGTTTTGATTTGTATTTCCCTGATGCCAAGAAACGGTGAGCATTTTTCAATGCACCTGTTGGCCATTTGGATGTCTTCTTTGGAGAAATGTCTGTTCATGTCTTCTGCCCATTACTTGATTGGATTATTTGTTCTTTGGGTGTTGAGTTTGATAAGTTCTTTATAGATTTTGAATATTAGCCCTTTATCTGTTAAGATATTTGCAAATATCTTCTCTCATTCTGTAGGTTATCTTTTGGTTTTGTTGACTGTTTCTTTTATTATGCAAAAGTTTTTTATCTTGATGAAGTCCCAAAAGTTCATTTTTGTTTTTTTTTCCCTTGCCTTCGGAGATGTGCCTAGCAAGAAGTTGCTGTGGCTGAGGTTAAAGAGGTTGCTACTTATGTTCTCCTCTAAGAATTTGATGGATTCCTGTCTCACATTTAGGTGGTTCATCCATTTTGAATTTATTTTTGTGCGTTGTGTACGAAAATGGACAAGTTTCATTCTTCTACATGTGGCTGTCCCATTTTCCCAACACCATTTGCTGAAGAGACTGTCTTTTTTTCCATTGTACATTCTTTCCCTCTTTGTCAAAGATTAGTTGACCATAGAGTTGAGGGTCCATTTCTGGGTTCTCTATTATGTTCCATTGATCTATGTGTCTGTTTTTGTGCCAGTACCATGCTGTCTTGATGATCACAGCTTTGTAATAGAGCTTGAAGTCCAGAATTGTGATGCTACCAGCTTTGGTTTTCTTTTTCAACATTCCTTTGGCTATTTGGGGTTGTGGAAACCATATTATGTCTCCATTGAACTAACTTGGCACCTTTATCAAAAAGAGACCACATGTATGTAGATGACCTAAGACAATTAAAAAAAATTAAACTGTTCTTAGTATAGTTTTAGATTTACAGAATAACTGAAGTGATTATACATAGAATTTCACATACCTACCTACTCCTACCCTTCTACCTACTTCTACCCTTTACTTTACTTCAAACCCATATAGAGTTTGACCTATTACAACATTTTGCATTAATGTGGTACTTTTGTTGCAATAAATGAACCAATATTGATATGTTATTATTAAGTATGGTCAATAGTTACATTAGGGTTCACTCTTCGCATTATATAGTTCTATGGGTTTTGAATAAATAAATAATTTTGAATAATTATTCAAAATTTAAAACAATTTGCCTCATGACATGGATTCACCATTATAGTTTCATTTACGTCATCTGTTTTTCTTCTTTGGTGAGTTGTCTATTCTGATCAGTTAGCCATTTCTTAAACTGGGTTGTTTTGTTTCCTTATTGTTCAGTTTAGAAAGTTCTTTGTATATTCTGAATACAAATCCTTTCTTGGATATGTTTTACAAATATTTTCTCCAAGTTTGTGGCTTGTCTTTTCACCTAAGAAAATTTTAAACTAAGTGTTTCTGTCAAAAATTTAAAGTGACTACTAAGAGAAATGAAATCATAAGCTTCCAAATCAGTAGAAACTAAACAGCATTAGGAAGCATTAACAATCCATAGAAGGAAGAATGTTAGAAGAAAGCTGCAAACACAAAATGGTAATTGGAAAGCAAAAAATGGAAAAGACAAAAATATGGCCCAATATGTCAATCACAAGTATGAATGTATCAAACTCGCCTATTAAAAGACATCTAGTATCAAACCAGACAGAATGTGTTACTAAGAACATATAGAACAGGTGATAATCAAGAAATGGAAAAGAGGTCCCTATGTGGCTCAGTTGATTCAGCATCATCTCTTGATTTCTGCTTAGGTCATGATCTCAGAGTCCTGGGAAGAGGATCAAGCCCACATTAGGCTCTCTGCTCAGCAGGGAGTCTGTTTAAGATTCTCCCTCTGTCCCTCCTCCTCCCTATGCAGGTGTGCACTTTCTCTATCTCTCTCAAATAAATAAATCTTTGAAGAAAAAAAAAATGGAAAAATAAACAGTTGAGTATATACTTTGAAAATAATAAAAATAAAGTTATTTTAGCAATATTGATATCAGAAAAAGATCATTTAGTATGTATTCCTGGAGTGCAAAAATGATTCACCGCCAGAAAAAAATGCAATAACATAACATATCATATTTCCAAATTAAAGAAGGAAAAAATTAGTATATGAATGGATATATAAGCATTTGACAAGATGCAACATTTAAGTATAGTCAAATAATGTTGCTAAGCAGTAGTTAAAGTCAATTAACTAGAGCTGAAAGCATTCCAACATGGATATATTTTGAAAATGTGATGTTAAACAAAAATGTTATAAAATAACATCTATTATAAGATATCATTTATGTAAAGTTTAATTACTTGTAAAATCAGTATAATCCTGGATATAGATATACATAATGTTATATTGAAAAAGTATAAAAATATCTTCAGGAAAGATAAACATTAAATTAATAGTTTTTACTTCTAGGAAGAGGAGAGTATGCAGAAGGTTTAAACTTTATTTGCAATATATGCAATTAAAATCAGAAACAAACCACAACAAATAGTATTTATTGAGTTCTCCTTTTTTGGAGACATTTTCAAGGCACTGAAGATGCTGGGATGAATGGGTCATGATCTCTGTTTTCAAAATACTCTCATTTCAGGAGATGGGACCTAACTGCATCTAAAATAGACAATGTAAGGAAAGCCCCCATTGATTTCCATCTAAATTACCACAACAATGATTCTACTCAATGATCCACATATGTCCCTTGTTATTACTGTTAAGAGATCTGGGTAGCAAATGTAGGCATTACTAACACAAATGGACATAGAGTATCTGCCTGTTGCTCATATTAGGAGAAAAACATAAATCTTAAGTCTACTTCCTTGTAAGATATTGTGCTTTATGAGACCATCATCAACCCATGGGTAACAGACATCATTACTCCTCCAACCCCTCTTTTAATCTAGGCAAATGGCCTGGGTATTTAGTACAAAAAGTTACCTTAGTGAAATCAACCTATAATTGGCTTGTTACCATAAGAGAATTAAGTTGAGAATCACAGAGGAAGACAGGATGGATAGGAGCTAGGAACAGAATCCAGGAGGCAGAGGTGGAGACAGGATAAAAGGATACCTAGTCCTGGAGAGACTCCCAGTTCACAGGACTGCAAGTGATAAAAGAAAAAAGTCATTCTACAGCTTCCCTTCATGCCACTTATAAGAAAATCTTCCTCTTTATTTAGAGAAACATTGATTCTTTCTCATGGTTAATTGCTTTAAGTTAAATAAAATGTTTCTGAGAAACAATATGAAATACATTCAGATATTTTCCTATACATTTGGAATGCTCTAAAAAGCCATTTACAGCCCTTAAAATGACTGGCTCCATTTACACTTCCTGTTCTGTAAATGAACAAGAATCAATAAAACATTTTATAGTTCTGAATATATTCTGTGAAATGGTTCCTCCCAAATAACATACACTTCTACCTAAAATTCAAGTTTATTTAACATCCAACCTACTCAAAATGAAATGTAAGCCGTAATGAAGACCCAGGGAGAGATATAAATACACAAAGAGTAGAAGGACCATCTATGATATATTTCAGAATGGGTTTTCTTGTATCCACTCAACATTCAACATTTATGAACAGAGAAATTACATATATTTTCCTTTCACAAGAAAATTAAGAATTAAAGTTAATGTGAAAGTATGTTTTATTCAATTACCTCTGGAATTAAAAAAAATATATGTTATAAGGATAAGCAGGAAATTCTGAAGCCAAATATTTGACAATTGGTAGTCTAGTTATGATTTTTAATCATAGAAGATGGTTATGCCTTTTATTTTTTTCTTATATTTTTCAGTATACTTTACTCTCTATCTGATAAGGTTAGTTCCCTCTCATAGCTCTTCCTTTTCAGTGCTCTCCTTGGTATGATTATACCTTTTAATCATAGAATAAATTTCAAGACAATTGGGGGGGTAGTATAGGTTAAAAAACAGCAAAAGTCTTGTGATCCATAGTAAAATTCTTTCAACAAGCATCCAGTATTTGAAGACTCTAATTAAAATTTTTGTCTGTTTTTCTTTTTAATGTAGAGTAACGTAGGTATATAGGGCCCTGTGATTAGTTACTTTTTTTTTTTTAAAGATTTTATTTATTTATTTGTCAGAGAGAGAGAGAGGGAGAGAGAGCAATCACAGGCAGACAGAATGGCAGGCAGAGGCAGAGGGAGAAGCAGGCTCCCTGCTGAGCAAGGAGCCCGATGTGGGACTCGATCCCAGGACACTGGGATCATGACCTGAGCCAAAGGCAGCTGCTTAACCAACTGAGCCACCCAGGCGTCCCTGATTAGTTACTTTTAAAATGAAAATTATCAAATAAGTATTTCTCATGCATTTGGCATGTCTTGAAAAAAATCTATGTATGGATTTGAAGGAAAGGTTACAGAATTTGGGATTGTTTGGCTTGGAAATTGGAAGGATAAGGGATTATTATGAGAAGAATATTCTCCACCTCCATAGAGGACAAAACAAGAGGAAATGAGCTTAAGTTATTTTAAAAGAAGGTGAGTCAACATGACTATAACTTCAACATTTTGACTGAGTTCACCAGTTAACAGGGTTCTACTTAAATGACTGATGGGATCAATTCAGCAAACAATCCATCAGCCAGTTATTTTGGCAAAGAATGCAAACGCAAAGCCTTTGATTAGAAGGAAGTACTCCTTTAATTAAACATTAGGGCATAAATTCAAGTAAGATTATAGACTCTATCCCTAATGGTCTCTCAAATTAAAGTAGACAGTTATATAGATTGAATAGTTTAATCAGTCAATGAATATTTATTTAGTACCTACTTCGTTCTTAGCATTGAACTATTGAGAAGAAGTGACTAGAAAAGAGAATCGATTAAACAACTTACAGTCTGTTATAGATTGAATTTTGTCTCCCCTCCCCAAAAAAAGATATAGTGAAGTTTTCATCTCCAATACCTGTGGGTGTGACCTCATTTGGAAAGAGGGTCTTTGCCAATGTAGCTAGGTGAAAATGACATCACTAGGATAGGCCCCAATCCAATATAATTGGTGTCCTTATATGAAGACAAGACAGAGACAAGAGGGGAACGTGACCATACGAAGACAGAGAGGGAGAAGGCCATACAGGAATGAAGAGAGAAACTGGAGATGATGCCTGTACAAGGCACAGAAAGCCAAAGATTATTGGCAACCAGCGGAAGCCAGGAAATAGGCAAGGAAAAGGTTCTCTCTCAGAGCTTTCAGAAATAAACAATCCTCCTGCCGACATTTGGATTTTGAACTTCTAGCCTCCAGAACTGTGAGATAATAAATTTCTGTTGTAAGCTACCCAGTTTGTGGTACTTTGTTGTGGTAACCCTAGGAAATGAATATACAATTTTAAATTATTTTTTCTCCATTACATTAAAATACAATCTGATCTTTTATAAGTCATCGACTTATTCTTTCTTTTCATTGATTTTTAAAATCTAGCTTTATTGGTGTATAATTCACATGTGATAACATTTACCCATTTAAACCATACAATTAATAAACATTGGCCTGGAAACTAAAACTACCAGAAGAAAATGTAGGTGAAAATCTTCTTAATATTGGTCTGGGCAATGATTTTTTGAATATGGCCACAAAAGCACAGATGACAAAAGCAAAAATAAATTGGGTTGTGTTAAATGAAAAAGGTTTTCCATAGGAAAGGAGGCAATCAACAGAGTGAAGAGACAACATATAGATGGGAGGGAACAACATACAAATATTTATTTGTAAACCATACATCTGATAAGGGGTTAATATGCAAAATACATAAGGAACTGAAACAATGTAGCAGGAATAAAAGAAATCACCCAATTAAAAAAAAAAATGGTCAAAGGACCTAGGTAGACATTTCTCAAAAGAACATATACTAGTGGCCAACGGGTATATAAGAAGGTATGCAATATCATTAATCATCAGGGAAAGGCAAATCAAAATCACAGTGAGTCCTCACCCTATGCCTGTTTAAATGGCTTTATCAAAAAGATAAACAAGGGCACCGGGGTGGCTCAGTGGGTTGGGCCTCTGCCTTTGGCTCAGGTCCTGATCTCAGAGTCCTGGGATTGAGTCCCGCATCAGGCTCTCTGCTCGGCAGGGAGCCTGCTTCCTCCTCTCTCTCTCTCTCTCTGCCTGCCTTTCTGCCTACTTGTGATCTCTGTCAAATAAATAAATAAAATCTTTAAAAAAAGATTAAAAAAATTTAAAAAATTAGTAAGTGTTGATGAGAATGTGGGGAACAAAGAATCCTTATACTCTGTTGGTAAGAATGTAAATTGGTACAGCCATTTTGGAAAACAGTATGGAGTTTTCTCAAACTACCACACAATCCAGCAACCTCACTTCTCAGTATATTCCAAAGGAAATGAAATCGGAGATACCTGCATCCCTATGTTCACTGCAGTATTATTCATAACAAGAAGAAAGGTGGTCTGCCCAAGTGCTGACATATGAATGGATAAAGAAAATGTGGTATGTATATAAATGGAATTATATTAGTCAGCCTTAAAAACAAGGAAACAAGGAAAGCTTGCCATTTAGGACAATAAGGATGAGACTAGAGGACATTATGCAAAGGGAAATAAGCCAGACACAGAAAGACAAATACTGCTTGATCTCACTAATTTGTGGAATCTGAGAAAGTAACAGTCCTAGAAACAGAGAATTGAACTGTGATTACTAGGTGCTGGGGGTGGAAGAAAGGGAGAAAATGTGGTCAAAGGATACAAAGTTTCAGTTATGCAAGATGAATAGATTTTGGAGATCTAATGTACAGTACAAAGGCTATATTTAACTATACTGTATTGCATACTTGAAATTTGCTAAGAGTAGATTTTAATTTTTCTCTCATGCTCAGAAAAAAGCGAGCTATGTGAGGTGATGGATATATTAATTCAATTGTGGTAATCATTTTATAATGTATATGTATATTAAAACATCACACTGTACACCTTAAGAAAAGTAATGCATTTAAGTAGATTTTAGTATATTGAGAAATTGTACAACTATCACCACAGTCTCAGTTTAGAACATTCTTAACATCCCCATGTATCCTCATTCCCCTCTCCTCTAGACACTGGAAATAACAAATCTACTTTCTGTCTCTACGGCTTTACCTATTCTGGAAATTTCACATAAATGGAATCATGTAATATGTGGTCTTTTGTTACTGGCTTCTTTCATATAGCAGAATGTTTTCAAGATTTACCCATATTGTAACACGTATCAGCCATATTTATCCATATTGTAACACGTATTGCCAAATAATATTCTATTGTGTAGACACAAGCACTTTTGTTTATTCATTTATCAACTCATGGACATGAAAGTTGTTTCCACTTTGGCTATTGTGAATAATGCTGGTATGAACATTTGTGCAAGTGTTTATGTGGACATAGTTTTTTCATTTTTCTCGGGTATCTACCTAGGAGTGGATTGCCAGGTCCTATGGTAACTCTTACACATTTTGAGGGATTGCCAAACTGTTTTTCCAAAGTGGCATTTTGTATTTTTACCAGCCATGTATGAGAATTCTAAACGTGTTCTGAATATTATCTCGTACATTCCTTATCATAACCCAGGGAGCAGGAACTATTATTACCTACCATGTCATACGGCTGAGTGCACTGAAGCAGAGAGTGGTTAGGTAAATTGTTCAGCTTCACAAATTTCCTCCGACGGCTTCTAAATGAGTAGGTTTCTGAACCTCTCCCTCCACATGCCCCCTGTTCTCCAGGACAAAATAACCTCTTCTTCTCCAAACACACTTTTGAAGGCATCTAGGCTGTTTATTCTCGGAACATCATTTCATTCGTAGGACTTTGGTTGGTGGGGTACCACTATCTTCTTGCAGAGTTCAAGTGCAGCCTGGAGATAGGAGATCCCAAACTGCTTTTATTTTTTCTTATTGATTTTGTTTTATTTAAACATTTTGTAAGACTTAAAAGATAATTTATTACTTGAAAACATTTAAGGTAACCTCTCACAGGATCTAGGAGGAAACCATGCTCCCAAACCAGCATAAATAGGATACCTGATACTAAACTGATTCAACTATGAATTAAGTAATATTTCTTAGGGGTTTGTGTGGGTTGAAAT
Organism: Enhydra lutris kenyoni; assembly: GCF_002288905.1. Taxonomy (NCBI): domain Eukaryota; kingdom Metazoa; phylum Chordata; class Mammalia; order Carnivora; family Mustelidae; genus Enhydra; species Enhydra lutris. The sequence goes on along the minus strand of NW_019154098.1, from coordinate 44,526,062 downwards.
AAAAAGGAGAAAATTCATTTCTAACATTACGAAAAAAAAGAGTAAACGGATTTCATTTTTATCCTCAAAGACTAGTGAAAATGGAAGCCGTGGTGACTTTCATCCTGACGTGAATCATAACGCGGCTTGAAGTCAGGTAAAATCTCCGACGATTTCTTTAGCAGTACGCATTAGTTTTCTAAACGTGCTGTCACAAATTACAGTGAACTCAAGTTGCTCAGAATAACAGAAATTTGTTCTCTCACAGGAGGTCAAAAGTCCAGAATCAAGGTGTTATCAGAACACATTTCCTCTCTCCTAACTTCTGGTGTTTTCAGGTCATCCTTGGCATTTCTTTCCTTGCAACAACATGACTTCAATCTCTGCCTGCATCGTGACATGGGACCTTCTTCCTTCTGTGTATCTGTGTCTTCACATGAAGCTTCCTCCCCTGTGTGACTCTCTCTGTGTCTCTTCTCTTCTAAATAGACACCAGACATATCGGATTAAAGGTCCATCCTGCTCCAGCATGACCTCATCTTAATATATACCCTAAGTACATCTGCAAAGATTTGGAGTTATTTCTAAATAAGGTCACATTCACAAGTACCAGGGGTTGGGCTTTCAACGTATCTTTGGAGGAGGGAGACACAACTCAACTCACAACACAGTAGATTGCTATTAGTGAAGCATGCCTCCATTAGTGTTGGTTTCTGATGATCTTTTTGGGTTTAGGTATTGGTGGTGTGATTAAAAGAAACTGCCAGGTATCAAGACAAATGCTGGTCATTATAAATTCAAATCCCTGCTATCTCCTTTGAGGTATAGGAAATCAAATTCTTATTCTTTGTTTTAGAAGATTTTATTTATTTACTGATTTTAGAGATAGTGAGCAAGGGGGAGGGGCAAGGAGAGAGGGAGAAGCAGAGTCTATGCTGACTGCAGAGCCTGACATGAGGCTCAATCCCACGACCCTGAGATCGCCACCCGAACCGAAATCCGGAGTCAGCCGCTTAACCGACTAAGCCACCCGGGGGTCCCCCAAATTCTTACTCTAATAATGCTGACTTCACTCAGTGTATTTGTGGGACCCTCTCTTTTTTTTAATTTATTTTTTTATTTTTTTAAAATTTTTAATTATTTATTTATTTATTTGACAGACAGAGATCACAAGTAGGCAGAGAGGCAGGCAGAGAGAGAGAGAGAGAGAGGAGGAAGCAGGCTCCTGCTGAGCAGAGAGCCTGATGTGGGGCTCGATCCCAGGACCCTGAGATCATGACCTGAACCGAAGACAGAGGCTTAACCCACTGAGCCACCCAGGTGCCCCGGGACCCTCTCTTTTAAAAAGACCTAAGGAATAATACATTATCTGAATAGTTTCAAGTCATGGCATGTGTTTATTCTTTGGAGAGATAGTATGCTGTAGTGAAGAAAATCGCTAGACTTCATTGGCTAAAAACTGGGTTTTAAGTTACTGGTGAAGTGATAATGTTCAGCTATGACACTTTGCTCCAGGCAGAGGAAAACTGGAAAATCTTGTCTGAAGAGTCACACTCAGTGGATTTCAACCATAAAGTTTCACTGTTAAAATGCAGAATCCTGACCACTTCTGTCTTAACCTCCTTGTCTGTCCACCAACCGACCTGCAGTGTCCAGGGCATGCGTCACCATCTGAAACTAGTGACCCAGTATGAAGAGAAGTGTCTGACTGATTTAAGAGTCCCTCAGAGGTACTGTCTGACAGAATTTCTAGGTCTCAGGGTGGAAGAGCAAGTCTTCCTTCCTTGGTGTCTTTCAATTTCCATAGACTCTTTGCCACCAGAGTGTGTGTTTTTAGTCAGACAAATCTCTTTACATATATCTCCATTCCCATGGCAGGAGTGCTCTGACACACACTGGGCCCAGGAACACCTATCCTTCTGATCTTTATATGCCTTCTGGAGAGTAGAAAAAGCATTACACCCCCCCACCCCCCATGACCCACCTACATTGCCTTTCAGAGGTGGTTCGGGGAGAGTTTTAGAATATGTGTCTGGTGGCAAACTGCACAGATGTGAATTGTCTCTCTCCAGTATTACTAGGAGGTTGGACAATTTACTTAACTGCTCTGCTTCAGTGTCTTTAGCTGTATGAGGTGGTAATAATAGTACCTACCTCATGGGTTGCTGTAAGGAAGGAATGAACAATATTCAGGACATTTCCTGGCTCTACTCAGTGAATGCTTACAAAAACAACAAGTTATGGGGCACCTGGGTGGCTCAGTGGGTTAAAGCCTCTGCCTTTGGCTCACGTCGTGATCTCAGGGTCCTGGGATCGAGCCCCGCATCGGGCTCTCTGCTCAGCAGGGAGCCTGCTTCCTCCTCTCTCTCTGCCTGCCTCTCTGCCTATTTGTGATCTCTGTCTGTCAAATAAATAAATAAAATCTTAAAAAAAAACAAGTTATAATAATAATAATAATCATAGCTCAACTTCCACTCTCTCCTGTTTTTCTTCTCCTACCCCCAGATCTCCATTTTTGGTCCTTATTCTCCTGTGCTTGGCCCTCAACTTGAGATTAGAAAACCACAGGACTCTATTCTGGGTACCCAAGTTCAGTCAGCATTATCTTTGCCTGGTGTATCACAATGGACTCCTAACCCACTTCCTCACCTATCTTCACCTCCTGTGAGTCATTTCCATAAAGGAGAGTAATCTTCTAAAACGTTAATCACACCATAATATATCTCTGCTTAAAATCCTTCAGTGACTTCCCAACACATTTAAACTCTACTTCCTACCTTTATTTCAGATCCTTATGTCTCCAGCTTCTTTAGTGGTTGAGATCTCATGTCACACTTCTCACCTGAGGGTTCTAAGCTCATTCTAAGGACACTGGTAATGGCTCTTTTGTCTGCCTAGAAGGCTCACCCTCATGCCATTTCCTGTCACTTCATCTAAGAGGGCTTTCTTGGCCAAGCAATTGAAAATCCATATCCTGTCACACACATCAACTTACTGAAACTCTTTCCATTGCCCATATCATCGTCAGTGTTACTTTTGCTGATTTATTTGTACTACTTACCTTTCCTCACTTGAATCCAAGCTCAATTATAATAGTAGCTTTTCTTGTCTTGTTCATTGTTCTATCTCCTTCACCAAGAACAGTTCCTGGCACATAGTAGGTACTCAATAAAGTTGGCTGTTACATTAATACTAATATTAACATTACTTTCTATCCCTGTAGATGCACATTCCTTCCTATGAAAACTCCATCTTTTTATAGGAATGGTAATATCTACTTAGCACACACCATTATTATGTAGATTAGATACAAAAACATGTACTTAGCATAAAGATAGCTTTTTGGTTAATGAATAGACCCTACAGGCTGAGAACAATGGTGATGGGGGGGAAGGATGATGGTGCATTTAAGGTCGTATACCAAAATGTTCCATACTCAAGAAATTTTTCTGGGACTCCTGGGTGGCTCAGTCTTATAGTGTCTGCCTTCAGCTCAGGTCATGATCCCCAGGTCCTGGGATTGAGCCCCGCATCAAGTTCCCTGCTCAGCAGGGAGACTGCTTCTCCCTCTCCCACACCCCTTCTTGTGTTCCCTCTCTTGCTGTCTCTCTTACTGTCAAATAAATAAAAATCTTTAAAAAAAGAAAGAAAGTTTTCTAAAGTGCCATTATGTCATCTTTTAAAGAGATGAATAGTTAGTGTTCTATACCATAATAAATAATTTTCAGTTTACAATTTCTTCAAAAAATTTCAAGTAGAAATACCATTCTAGAATGATAAATTGGGGGGCGCCTGGGTGGCTCTGTGGGTTAAGCCACTGCCTTGGGCTCAGGTCATGATTCCAGAATCCTAGGATGGAGTACGGCATCAGGCTCCTTGCTCAGCGGGGAGCCTGCTTCTCTCTCTCTGCCTCTGCCTGCCACTCTGCCTGCTTGTGCGCTCATTCTCTGACAATAAATAAACAAACAAAATTTAGAATGATAAATTTGTAGTAGCACATAGTAATTATTCAATTAATGTTATTTAATTTTCTTTTATTGTCTTATTTTGCAGAGATATGTGGCTTTGAGAAACAGCGAAATATCAGTCAACTTTCTACATCTGTACATGGATAGAAAAAGTCTGGAATAAATTAGCAGCATCAGTAACTTCTGGCAAGGGGATGAGATAAGCACATGAAGAGATACTTCAAGTTTTTGTTCTACTTACTTCTGTGTAGTTTGGATTTTTAAAAAACTTTAAAAAATGTCCATGTAGTACTTGTGTTATTAAAAACAAATAAACAAATGGAAGCAAGGAAGTAAAAGAATGAAAACTCCACACTTTTTCACTAAAATAAAAATGAAAGGGGCACCTGGGTGGCTCAGTCAGTTAGGTGTCTGACTATTGATTTTGGCTCAGGTCATGATCTCAGGGTTGTGAGACTGAGCTCAGTGTCTGGTTCCCTGATCAGTGTGGAGTCTCCTTGAGATTCTCTCTCCCTTACCCTCCAGGCTTCCTCTTTCCCTCTCCCTCTCCCTCTCCTCCTCTCAGAATAATTAATTAAATAAATGAATGACTGAATAAATAAATAAATAGAACAAGAAAATTTGGAGAAATTTAGAACTAATATATGACAATAGATCAAAAATAACTATGAATTGGCACTGACTTCAGTTTTTAATTTCCAAGGTACATGCTCTGATGTTTAAAAAAATAAACAACTTGTTTTTCATTGCAGCCAATGTTTACTTAAAAAAAATCTAAAAATATACTGAACTAGTAAGTTATTTATAGCCATTAACATGAACAGAAGAAATGATTAATTTCTGTAATAATATTTTGGTTGTGATTATTAGGAAATCAAATGGCTTAAAGGAAATTTCAAAAAAAAAATCCTCAAATGAGAACATTTTAGAACTAAAGGAAATTAGTTGCAAGTAAAGTTTTGACAGTGTTCAGACAATTGCTCTTTACTCTGCATGTTTTCCAGGTTATATTTAGATAAAGTAATGCAAATGAAAGCTGAAAACATGATGGTGGGATTGTTTTATTTCCTTAATAACTTTATCTAATGTTGTTATATTTTAGCTGTATATATATATATAATGTTGTTAAAAAAGACATGAAATTTTAGGAATTTGTATTTATTATTTTGTTTATTTTTGTCTTGGTTTTATAATCAAATAATTTTAAGTTCTAAAATTAACATGTAAGAATTGAGGATAAAATTATCTACCTCACATGCTTTACCTTTATTATTTTTCTTTTATTGTCTTAAATTTTATTGTGATTTTTCACTTGATTTTTTATGTTTTCAAGCCCAATTTTCCCTTTTCTCCTTTTCTTTATGCTACTTCTCATAATTATACTTTAAAAAAAATGAGATGGATCATTTGGGGGATGAAGAAAACATCCCAATTTTGGCCTAGATTCCAAAAGATCCAATGAACATGTATAGAAAAATATTCTGGTTATTTTTCCAATTTGAATACAATCGTGTATGTGGAAACCTAAGGGGGACAGATGCTCTGAAAAATGGGCTATATTTATATACAAGAAGAAAGTTTCTCACAGAATAGGAAATAGAAAATCCTTGTTCAGCACTTCAAAATTAAAGAGAAAGTAGGGTCACCTGAGTGGCACAGTGTGTTAACCGTCTGACTCTTGGCTTCAGCTCAGGTCTGATCACAGCACAGTGAGGTCAATCAGCCCAGTGTCCAGTTCTACACTTAGTATAAGTCTGCTTAAGACTTTTTCTCCCTCTGCCCCACCCCCTGCACACTGTCTCTCAAATAAATAAATAAAGAGCAGAAATCATGCAATTAGATATAGTAAAACATGGGAAAGCTGTTCAAGTTCAATAATAAAAAGAGTCTGATTAAGGGCGCCTGGGTGGCTCAGTGGGTTAAGCATCTGCCTTCAGCTCACGTCATGATCCTAGGGTCCTGGGATCAAGCCCTGAATCAGGCTGTCTGCTGTCTGCTTCTCCCTTTCCCTCTGTGTGCTGCTCCGCATACTTGTGTTCTTTTTATTTCTTTGTCAAATAAACAAAATCTTAAAAAAAAAAAAAAGAAAGAGTCTGGTTAAAATTAAAGAGAAGGAAAGTATGATTAATAAAGTTTAAGTATATAATTCAGCCATCAATTTCTATCTTGTTTCCAAATTTCGAATTGCTAATAAAATTATTATGATTATCATTATCACAATGTTAAGTAATTACAAAAGCCACAAAATTATATATAAAAATAGTTATTAAAATATGTAATCATAAAGTAATTATTTTTGCATATATGTAAAATGTAGTGATTTCCTTTTATAGGCGGGATATAAGAAATGTCATGACTATCAATGATGGTAGCAGTTTCTTATATAGGATCAAAGTTCGAGATGAGGTCAATAAAAGCACCAACAACCTTACATTAATTTAAGTGGATTTCTACGTAAGATGACAAAACAGCTGTGCTATGAGTCTGCTTTTATAACAAATTATGGATAGGCATTAAAATAAATGAGTATTACTATAGCTATAAAAAGATCCATTGCATGTGGGTGTTTAAATTATTCCATATTACTTAGGTTTACATATAAAAGCTTATGCTATCACCAGGACAGGAAAATTAGCCCTCATACCATAGATGAGTGAATACTTGGAAAGTTTAAATGACTCACCCAAGTCCAATAACCATCCATTGAATAAAGAAGAAAGTCTGTCCCAGAAGGCAACTGAGAAGATAAGATGAGATGTTTCATAAACTGTAAAGTTTTGAGGCATCTTTTAATTTCAATAATTGTTTAAAAAAAAAAAGTAACAAAGGCAAAATGGTTAATAACCATGTGACATGGAAAGGCTTATGATGAAAACCAGTTTTCTTTTTTCTACTCTTCCCCACCACTTTTGATACCCCTTCCCCAACCACCTCCTGCCTCAGGCACCATTCCCCAGAAGCAAATACTTTTAATTATTTAGCTATTCCTTCTGTTAATTATATTAAGGCTTAAGAGTATAAAAAACCCCCACAATAATGCATATAGCAACCAACACTAAATCTTAAATGTTTCAGAAACATAGAAACTTAGGGCAATCTGTAAGAATATCAATGGTCCCTTTATAGAAGTGTTACTCAATAGATTTTCCTAAGATGGAACGGTGGACAGCGAAGGCCTTTTTTTTTTTTATATAGAATTTCATGGTCAGCTCTTTTTATTTTCATGGAAAACAAAAATCATCCGTACAATGTCAGGATATTCAGAGAGAATTATGTTGGGATATACTTGGAGTAGGATCATCTCAACAGCAAAATCGCATCTGCCCAATAAAATGTGTCTTTGAAGCATCATTTGGGCATCTTTGTCTCAGCAAAGGCAATTCTCTAGTCATATGACCTAGCGCTGGTCTTGTGAGGACAACAGATTAGTGGATACAGGCTCTGAATCCAGTACGTGCCTAGTAATGTTCAGGGACCAGATGAAATCGGTTCACAGAGAACTCAGTTGTCAGGCGATACATATGGGATCTATGAAGCAGCACAGAGAGCAAATTCTCTCCCCCAGTCAATGCTCTCTGTTGTCTTCAAGATTGAACCTCCTTTAACCAGTGTCTGGTGGGGTAGAGATGGATTTCGGAGGTAGGTGTTCCCTTCTACGGGCTTCCTTATTTTTATTACCTGCCTTGAAATCTTAAGGGACAAGAAGCATGAAGAAGCCATCATTTATTATTTTTATGATGATATATTAAAACAGATTATGAATGCTCATCTCATTTTCATAATCACATGCTAAAAAATGGATTGTCAAGGTGTAGATACACTCAGAGATCATGGAATTAAAAAAAAAAATAGAAGAATCCTTCATCCGAGATGCTACTATTGGAGCATCCAACTCCCTCCCCTGCCCCCCTCCATATTAAAGTGGAACAGGGAAAGCTAGACCTGCTTAAATGATGCTGGAAAGACTGCTTAAGTAATTGGATGCATTGTCAGTGGCTGTCAGGAAGAAGGTCGCAGAATACCACAACTCAGTGGCTCTTTATCTGGGTTCAGTGATAAATGCCAGGTTCAGTTCACTCAGTCAGCTTGTCTCCCTAATGATATGCTGAAGCATTAAAAATGGATTTCCTCTTTGTCAACAGTACATGATGTATATCTAAAATGAGTGGCAGTTTTCCACTCTAATTTGTTTTTTTTTTTTTTGAGGAAGTTGGTACATGAACTTGGTTTGTGACATGGCAATAGCTCTACAAATTTTCAATTTTGAAAATTAGATGGGTATCACAGAGAGAAGAGTGGCCAGAATCTGTGGGTTAGAGGACTTGCTATTAACAACTGTGGGCATCAGTTAATTAGTAATTCCTCCAAAGCCCAGCTTTCTCAACTGTAAATTTGCAATTAAATTATCTTTCTCATGGTGTTGTGAGGATTAAATAGAATAATATAGGGGTAAAACATAGTAGGTCCTTGGAAAACGTATTCTGGGAATCAGAAATGATCCTAGATAGTAATGCCTTTAAAATTTAAAAAAAAAAGTGGTTCTCTGATGTTCAGTTGAAATTTTCATAGTTGAAAATTATCTAAATAAATTAGATGCAAACAATAATTATTGGAGGCTATCAAGCAACAGGAACACTCATTTAATGCTGATGAGAGTGAAAATTGGTTCACTTTGGAAATATTCTGTTATTACCTAAAGAATGTGACTACCCTATAGTCCAGTAGTTCTGATTTTAGTTATATTTCCTCAACCAGAGAAATTCTTGTTATGTGTACCTGGAGACATAATTTAAACATGACTTTTGCAACATTGTTTATAACAGAAAGAAAACTATAAATAATCCATCTATCAGCAACAGATTGATAAACAATAGAATGAATAAGTTTTGTAAAAATGAACTTACATCTGTTTAAATCAACATAAAAGGATCTCACAAACATAATACTGATCAAAAAGGCAAGTTAGAAAAATATGCAATGTATGCAGCATTCCATTTTATATAAAGTGCAAAACCAAAAAACATAACGTAGATTATGTATCCATCTATCTATCTACCTTTCTAATCATCTATCTTTTATCTATGGATCTATGATGAAATCATAAAGGAAAACAAGGGAATGATTAATATGAGATTGAGGATAGTGATAACTTTTGGTAGGGAAGGAAGGCGATGCTATTGGTAAGGGACACAGAGAGAACTTCTTAAGAAACTGGTTTTAGTCCTTTTTTCTTTTTTATCTGAAAAAAGTTCTTTATTCCCTTCATTTTTACAAAAGCCTTAATTTTTTAGAGCAGTTTTAGGTTCACAGCAAAATTGAGAGGAAGTTTCAGAGATTTCCTATGTATTTCTTGGTCCCACACACAGATAGCCTTCCCATTATCAACATCTCTCACCACAGTGAAACATTCTTTACAATTGGTAAATCTGTATCAACTCATCATAATCATCCAAAGTCCGCAGTTCATGTTGTGGGTGTTGCACATTCTATGGATTTGGAGAAATATGTAATAACATGTCTTCACCATTATAGTATCATACAGAGTATTACCGCTGAACTAAAAAATCTTCTGTGCTCTTACTATTTATCCCTTTCTGTCCTCAACTCTCTCAAATCCTGGCAAACACCGATCACTTTACTGTCTCCATAGTTTTGCCTTTTCCAGAATGTCATATAGTTAGAACCATACAGTATGCAGTCTTTCCAGACTGGTTTCTCTATGTAATATGCTTTTAAGTTTCTTTTGTGTCTTTTTATAGTTTCATAGATCATTTCTTTTTAGTATTGAATAATATTCCATTGTCTGGTTGTACCACCTTTTATTTGTTCATGCATCAACTGGAAAATATCCTTGTTGCTTCCAACTTTTGGCTGCTATGAGTAAAGCTGTTATAAATGTCTGTGTCTTTGTATGGAGTTAAATTTTCAGTTCCCTTGAGTAAATGCCAAGGATTGTGATAGTGTGATAGCTGGATTGAATGGTGAGTGGATGATTGCTTTTGTCAGAAGCTAACAAAGTGACTTCCGAAGTGGTTACACTGTTTTGCATTTCCACTAGCAATGAATGAGAATTGCTCCACATCCTCACCAGCATTTGGTGTTGTCAATTTAATCTATTTTAGTATTTCGGTTAAAAAATTAGCACTAAGTGGATGGTGTAAGGCAACAGAAATTCATTCTCTCACCATTCTGGCAGTCAGAAATCCAAAGTCTAGGTGTTAGCACAATTATTTCCTTCCGGAGGCTCTAGGGGAGAATCTGTTCCATGCCTCTCTTTTGGCTCTAGGGGTAATTCTTGGCATTGCTTAGCTGGTATATGCCTCAACCCAATCTCTGTCTCTATCTTCATGTGGTCTTCTCTGAATGTTTGTGCTCTCCTCTTCTAACTCTTATAAAAACATAAGTCATTTAATTTAGGGCCCACTCTACTCCAGGATGATCTCCTCTCAAGAACCCTAAAAAATTAATTACATTTATGAAGAACCTTTCCTAAATAAGTTCACTTTTGAATATTGGACCCCCCACTTGGGGGTCCAATATTCAACACACTACAGTAAGTATATATTGTATTATTATTCTGTGACTATAATAGACATATTCATTCTCTTGGGTGTTTGATATATTTTCAGTAAAAGTAAATGTGCTTAAAATAAAGAAGTGGAAAAAAGAAAATAGAGAAGAAAATTTTAATGCCAATTGTGTAATTACGTTGTCTTCCCAGCTTGACAATAAAAAATAGAATTTTCTCAGTAAAGAAATATTTTCCTAACATTTTGAAGTAAAATATGTTGTTTATATATTTATATTTATATACATATATATATACATATTACATATTGAATTCTCAACAAGAGTCTTATTTTGAAATGTATTGAAGCTGAGTTTTCTATTCCTATATTCCTATTAGAAATACCATTAGGTCTGATGTTATGTTTGAGATTATTTTTAATTTTGATGGCTAAAGTTCTGAATTCAAAGAATAAACATTAAATAAAAATTCTAAGTTGATTTATGGGTAGTTTCTTCTGATATCACTGGGAACTTCATGAAAGAGGAAAAAGAAAGGATCATCTGAAAGTAAAAGGCTCAACCTGACTCATTGCATATACATGTTTCCATTTCTGGCCACCATATTGACAACTAACTTCTAAAATATTAATAACGCATGTTGGAAAGGATGTGAATATACAGACACCTTTTTCATTGCTTGTAGGATATCATATCATCATCTTTCCAGAATGAAATTTGGAAGTGTGTGTTAGGAACCTTCAAAGTATTTATCCCCTTTGACCTAGTGATCTATTTATAGGGATTTATATTGAGGAAATAAATATTCCTCTAGATTGATGTACAAATATATTTAACACAGGATCATTCTCAATAGTATAAAACTGGAAATAACTTATTTTTTCAAAAATAGGATAAATAAATTATTACTTCCAGTTGCAGTTTCCATTCCTATGTAACAAACTACCTCCAAACAGTGGCTTAAAATAAAAAAATGTATTATTATATCCCATGAGCACAGTAAGGATGTGCTGTCTCTTCTCCACAATGTCTGGGGCCTCAGGTATGTTAACTCAAAAGCTAGGGGCTGGATGGAACAGCAGGGTTCTCTGGGCATTTCTTTTTCTCTCTACATGGCTTCTCCATGTAGCCAGTTTGGGCTTCTCCACAGCAGAGCGGGCATAGTGGGCTCAGCATAGCTGAACACTTGACATCGCAACTCGGGAGTTCAATAATGAGTTTTATAAGAGAAAGCAATAGAAACTGTGCTTTCTTAGGGCTTTCTTGGAACCAGGAATAGTGTCTGTCACTTCAACCAGATTCTGCTGGACAAAGCAGTTAGAAAGCCCACCCATATTATGGGGAGGGGACACAGACCCTAACTTTTGATGGAAGGAGTGTCAAAGAATTTGTGGCAATGTTTAAGTGGTCACATGTGATGATGTAACAGGAAGGATTTAAAAGTATTGCACTGCTAATTGTTGGAAAACAAAGAGGGTAATCATTCTGAATAATACATCTTAGTTGTGATTATAAGGAAAACAAGTTGATTCCCAAGGAAATTCCAAAATATGAAAACTGCTTTACGTAATGGCGGTCTCTTTAAACCAAAATAAAAACCTCCCATGGCCACTCCTTTGAAGATTGGTAGGTATTTGCATGCAGGGTTTTGAAAAGTTTATGCAAGTTGTTGTAGCTTCATTCTTGTGAATGTGAACAAAAATTGAACTTAAAATGACAGCAAAGTCAAAAAGAAATTGGTGGACACAAATTAGTTACAGACAGAAGGAAATGGTGGCAAGTCTCTAGGGATATCTATAAATTAAAGAGATAAGAAGAAATACAAAGAATTAGTAAAGTAGAACGCATACCAAAAAATGATGAAAAAAGACAAAGGGGAAAAATTTGAAAGCATATTTTAAGAAAAAAATATTTACCAGGAAACAAGTGAAATAAGTGAAAATCTTAACTATTGGAAACTTGTAACATCCTTATTTGGAATTTATTGAAAATGAAATTTTAAAGGCATTGCTTTCTCAGAGATGTCTGTAGAAACAAAATGTTAAATATGAAAAATATTGAAATAAACAGAGTCATGATTAGAGTAATGGTCAAGTAAATTATGGATAACAATTTATTGGAATATGATATAAACACAAGATTAAAAAAATTAAAGACTAAGACTAAGAAAAACTGTTTATCTGATAAAGCTAATTGAAAACATAGAAAAGTGGGCGCCTGGGTAGCTCAGTGGGTTAAAGCCTCTGCCTTCAGCTCAGGTCATGATCTCAGGGTCCTGGGATCAAGCTCCCTATTGGGCTCTCTGCTCAATGGGGAGCCTGCTTCCCCCTCTCTCTCTGCCTGCCTCTCTGCCTACTTGTGATCTCTGTCTGTCAAATAAATAAATAAAATCTTAAAAAAAAAAGAAAAGAAAAGTGCAAGCATGTTAAAACTAATATTTTGTGAAAAATACAAATGAAAATAACTGGTAGGCAGCTCAGACATGAAAATCCAATAGGCATCTGTGGATAATTGTTCCTTGGTAGGTTTACTTAGTGTTGCAAATTTTACATTATGATGTCAGGAAGTGGTAAACCATGGTTTCCAAATATAAGACAGCAAGGCTTGGAATTTAAAATTTAAAGATTCTTTATGATTTTTTTTTTTAAGATCAAAGGATTTATGGTTTTTTTTTTTTTTAAGATTTTATTTATTTGACAGAGACACAGCGAGAGGGGAACACAAGCAAGGGGAGTGGGAGAGGGAGAAGCAGGCTTCCCACTGAGCTTGGAGCCCGATGCGCCTCTAGATCCTAGGACCCTGGGACCATGACCTGAGCCGAAGGCAGATGCTTAACCAACCGAGCCACCCAGGTGCCCCAGGATTCGTGTTTTTATAGATTATTTTAAAATATAAGGAGCAAAGGATGGTAGAAAGTTATAAGCACACAAAATGAGATACTAGTTTTGTAAAATCACTCTCATCCTTCAGCAATTACGGTTTTGCCAACTCTATTATTATAGTTATAAACCAACACTGTGATCTTTTAAAAGATTATTTATTTACTTATTTATTTATCTTAGAGAGAGAGAGAGAGAGAAAGCTCTCACATGCACAGGGGAGAAGCAGAGGGGAGGGAGAGGGGGAGGAAGAGGGACTAGCAAACTGCACTGAGCATCAAGCCTGATAGAGCTGATCCAACCACCCTGAGATCATGATCTGAGCTGAAATCAAGAGTTGATGCCCAACTGACTGAGCTAACCTAGGCCCCCACCATATTAAAGATAAGAGGTTCTGTTAAGTGTCCTTAAACCTCAGAGCAGTGCAATTATTGCCCTCCCTTCACACAGAATGAGAAAGAAGAGCTATTTATATGTTACTTCCTTGATACATGGCAAGGGTTAAACCAGGTCCACAAAAATTTACTTTTAATCATGATAATTTGTCAGTTGGAAAAACTATTTGAAAACATTTTTTCCTCCTCCTACCTCAGAAGATTAAGTAAGGAAGAATGCAAGTATTAGTTGTCCAGTTTCAATTTAAAAAGGGATTTCATTTTATTTTATTTTTTAAAGATTTTATTTATTTGTTTAACAGACAGAGATCACAAGCAGGCAGAGAGGCAGGCAGAGAGAGAGAGAGGAGAAAGCAGACTCCCTGCTGAGTAAGGAGCCTGATGCGGAGGGTAATCCCAGGACCCTGAGATCATGACCTGAGCTGAAGGCAGATGCTTTAACACACTGAGCCACCCAGGTGCCCTAAAAAAGGATTTTAGACATAGACTCTGAATATCATAAAACTTGTAAATAAAAAATAAAAATAAATAAAAAAACACCTCAGTAGATGGTGTTATCCAATAGACAATGCAAAATCATGCTTTAAAGGGTAGTGTATGTTCTCTAATAATGATAAGGACAAAGATTACAAGACATGGATAAAAGGAATTTTACTGTTAGCTCAATTTCTAGGGACCATGGAGAGACAGTCCCACTGTAATTTAGGAAGTCCAGCAATATTAAATGATTCCTCAAGGACTCAAATCTAGTTAGTGAGTCAGGGCTTTGGCTGTTTTATTAGACATCTCATCTGCTGCCTCAGGTTCCCTTGGCCTTATTGTTTCTCACGCCCTTGGCCCTTGCTCTGCCCCATCACTTCCAGAAAGGCTGAGTTCCTATGATCCTTGCAGGTTGGTTGCCTAAGGTCCAGCTGGAGTCTCCAGCTCCTCCCAGCATTTCCATTTGTAAGTAACTTATGTCTCCAAATTATGATGTCAAAATATTTTCTTGGAATATAATGTTAATGTGTGTAGACTAGTCACTCTAGTGCTAATGTGGTGGTTGTGAAACTTTAGCATGCATCCTAGTCACCTTCAGGGTTTGGTGAAACATAAATAGCCAGGCCTCACTTCCAGGGTTTCTGATTCATTAGCTCCAAGGAGTGAGAGGGTCATGGAGCTGAGAATTTGCATTTTTTAACAAGTTTTCAGGTAATGTTGATACTGCTGGTTCAGGGAGTGTATCTTCAGTATATACGGCTCTTATATTTTTTGTGTGTGTCACTGTGTTTAAGGCATATTTTGTGTTATTTTATATACTGTAGGAATTATGGATGCTTCCTAGTTCTTCCATGTCCTTTTGCGGGATACGCATTGAACTTATGAGCCGAGTCTATAAGATGGCTGGTCAACCTTCACCCAGTGCAGTGGTAGAGGGCTCCTAATGCTAACTGGGCTAATAAATCCTGCCACTACAGTCCAGCACCTTTCATGTTTAGGCTAAAATTGCTCTCTCTAGAGATTGCTTAGCCCAATAGATTAGAAAACCCTTCACACAATGTCATGATCTAATGAGATTACTCTTTAACCTTCAATTTCCAGTAACATCCCAAATGCTAGGGAACTATTAAAACCACAGTGCAATCATAAAATGTATACTAATGATCTTTCAGTGACAAATGTATTTGAAGTAGAAGCCATTAGATAGAATAAGAATTCTAGATACATTATTTTGATTAATTCTAAGAATTTGCGGTTTATCCTTCACATGTGTTTCTGCATTCCTTTTACCATATATCATTTTTTAAATGAAAAAAAAATCAATGTAACAGTATTGGAGTTTCTGAACAGTTCACAATTATAACCAGTAGTTAGATATTATTACCTTTGATGTTGAGAATTACTAGCTGAGGTCAGCTGAAGGGAAAAGGGAATAATTGCAAAATTACCCGAATAAGAGCCTCACCTGAATTACCGACACCATTTTTCTCTACTTCTGTCTCTACTTTGGGGTGAAGGTCTAGCTCTGAAAGAGCATTAAAATACCTTGTGGCTATATTGCAATGATGTAAATAAGGCACATCCTAGCGCGTATTAGAACTTCTGTATCCTTCCCTCTCCCCTGCCTTATTCTCCTTTGTGTTGAATAAAGGCACATGGCTAAAAGAAAAGTTATTCATGCATTCTACTCAGTCACATACTTCCCTGCTGTCTGGCTAGCCTAGAAAGGAGTCTAATTTGCTGATGATTACAATTAGGAGGGAATGATCCATTACATTACCTTTAATGAGCTGTAGCAGGTCACTTGGTTATGGATGGTACCATGCAAAGGTTGCAGTTCAGGGTGATAGGAAATCCCTGACAGCATCCTCCTGACATTTGTGCAGTGGCCATAACAAAGGAAGGATTGCTAGTTTGTAGTCATTGAGATGTCTGATCTTCACTGCATCTTTCCATTGGGACAAGCTTTAGTGTTACTACCTAAAGTGCTTAATAATTTATAAACAGAGCTTATGTAACTGGCAGTTATGATGCACAGCATTAACTTAGAAGTGGTCTTGTAGTAGAAGGGATGATAGAGTTTCTACATTTATTATAGCTCCTCTCCCTTGATTTTAAGGGTACATTTAAACTTCAGCCAGTAAATTCAGGAGCTCTGAAAATCCAATTAATGATTTAGTTAAAAAGTCTGCAGCAGAATGTATTAGACTGACTTGTCTCTGAGTACAAGCAAGGCACTTCTTTGTGGAAATTTCCATTTTAAGACATATATATTTTTTTAAAGATTTACTTATTTGTTTTAGAGAGAGAGAGTGTGTGCATGGGGAGGGAGGGACAGAGGAAGAGGATGAGAGACAGAGAATCCCCAGCACCTTCCCTGCGGAGTGCAGAGTCCAACACGGGGCTTGATTCCACAATCTGGAGATCATGACCTGGGCGGAAATCAAGAGTTGGACGCTTAACAGACTGAGCCACCCAGGTGCCCCTCCATTTTTTTTTTTTTTTAAGATTTTGTTTATTTATTCGACAGAGAGAGAGATCACAAGTAGGCAGAGAGGCAGGCAGAGAGAGGGGGAAGCAGGCTCCCCGGCAAGCAGGGAGCCCGATGTGGGGCTTGATTCCAAGACCCTGGGATCATGATCTGAGCCGAATGCAGAGGCTTTAATCCATTGAGCCACCCAGGCGCCCCGCCCCTCCATTTTAAGACATATTAATATGTTAAAAAATATATGAAGTATAAGCCTTCCAAGAAGATGAAACAATAGGAAGACAAATGACGAACATTTGGTTTATCTTATAATGAAAGGGTTATTTCACTGATGACATGAATTTGGCTCAGTTGTATTTTTCTAGTTGAGCAATAAACAGAATGTTGATTTTATATATCACTCAGTAAACCATAAGAGAATGTGCTTGAAAGACTTCTAATTTTTCAAAGACAAGTCTTTTCTTTTGTAAAAATCAAATATAAATGAAACCGCAAAAACATGTCTTTTCTTAAGCCTTAGCTGTGGTTTATGAAAGGTTATTGGATTAACTATAGGCATTTTTGCACTGGTGACAGAAAACGCTGGCTTTGCTTATGCCTAAGTAGAAAATATCTATATTTTAAAAACATAGATGACTGGGGAGGATTCTAAGGGGAAGGGTAGTGGGGGAAAAACAAGGTCGGAGTCTGGAAAGAGAGTCCATTTGGATGTCACTTCAATAAAGGCATAAGTCTCTAAGAACCTCTCCATTCAAGAGGATAAACATATCACAGGTGAAGAACCCTCACCTAATGATTTCAAGCTCACAGCAATCTTCTCTGCACCATTATCACAAATTGCTATCTTGGCAAGGGAGACGTAGGGAAGGAATTCATTGTTTGAAGAAACTCTTTCGAAAGAGTTTCTTTACGGGTCTGTGTTTACATGCCTGCTGCTGTCCCTCTTTGCATCTTTGGCAACACAAGTTCATTTTCATTTTGTGTGGTTTTTCTTATCACATGTTTTACCATTCCATGAATGGTTATTTTCTCTAAGTTCTGTCTGTCTGCAAAGGAAAAACAGAGAATCTAGAGGTTGCGTGGTAAAAAAAAAAAAAACAAAAGACTGGTTTGGGCACAGTGTCCTTTCATGTGGGTGCAAACACTTCAGCTAGGGCTGACTGTGGGCTTGCCACTTACATCGTCCACATGAAGTGACTAATTGTTCCCGCAATGGTCTTGGTCTAATTGTGGCTGCATTTAGCTATAGGTGCAATGTTTGCACCTGTAGCTATCAGTGGGCTTAAACCACCTACAACAAGTTGCCTAAGCAAAGTAGGGCCTCTGCCTTAGAGGTCCTGAACACTTGAAGCTGCCCATTCTTTTTTTAAATTTATTTTTTTAAGAGATTTTTATTTATTTATTTGACAGACAGAGATCTCAAGTAGGTAGAGAGGCAGACAGAGAGAGAAAGAGGGGAAGCAGGCTCCCTGCTGAGCAGATAGCCCGATGCGGGGCTCGATTCCAGGACCCTGAGATCATGACCTGAGCTGAAGGCAGAGGCTTTAAACCACTGAGCTACCCAGGCGTCCCGAAGCTGCCCATTCTTTTTTTTTTTTTTTTTTTTTATTGATTTATTCAACAGAGAGAGAGAGAGAGAGAGATCACAAGTAGGCAGAGAAGCAGGCAGAGAGAGAGGGGGAAGCAGGCTCCCTGCTGTGCAGAGAGCCTGATGTGGGGCTCGATCCCAGGACCCTGAGATCATGACCTGAGCTGAAGGTAGAGACTTAACCCACTGAGCCACCCAGGCGCCCCCCGAAGCTGCCCATTCTTAAAGATGCTATTTGACAAACATCTCTTATTGGTGGTGGAACTTACCGTGGTCTATCATTTTTTTGCATTTTGTGTTACAACATATAATTTTTATGTACTAGGTCAGACTTAATCTGGACATTTATATACATATTTTTAACCAAAACAAGATCCTTGTTAAATAGTTCCTGAAAAGAACAGATGCCACCCATTATCTTTCCTGGATGGAAAACCTCATTCCTGCCAAGGGCCGTTAAAGGGATAAAGAAAAGGTTTTGTTTTATGGCAAAGAGCCATGATCTGAGGCACCTCATCATGATCACAATATATTTATATAAAATTTAGCAAGTGAAAATAAGACTTAGGCAATCACAGAAGCATCTGGTTCACAACTGCAATATTTTTGCCCATAGATGCATTTTTAATAGCCCAGCTGTATTTTCCAATTTACAGTTAGTACCTTTTGAACCCAGCACAGTGCCTTTGAAGTAGTACCTACTTGCCAAAGACACTTTTCCCAATGAAGCAGAGGATGTTGACACTGTGGCTTGTGGGTCATTTGAACCGTTTTAACCAAGCATCTTTTACATTTTTTCTTTTTCATCTCTCCCCCCACTCCCCCTTCCCTGTCCAATTTCCTGTACTTGGGAAAGGGATGATCTGTAAAATTCTCATTTCTCTGTCCTGGGTTCTTCCCCATAGCACCGAATACCTGGGTAGGAGTTCATATAGAAGTGGTGGCCTTCCTGATGAACCTAGTGGGTCAGTGACATCTCATGGCCCTGTTTTGAAAGTGATGCAGTGTGGCGTGCAGGGAGAGAGACAGCGCTGCCTTGAACGCTGGGCTGCAGGGGCGGGGACGGGGGTTGACAGTGCAGAATGAGATACCGAGGCAGGGCCTCATGGTAGCTGGTGCTGCCTTCTCTGCCCTAGGCTGTGATTTCATGGCCACTGACACTTGGATCAACAGACTTTGAAAGGATGAAGACATGGATATTTCCCAACTGTTTGACTTCTAACCTTCCTGGGTGACCTGCCTTCCACTGGCTGAGAGGACAGAGCAGAGCACAGATTGGGCAGGACAGGTTAAGACCTAAAAGGATTTCCCCAGCTTCTTCAGTGCATTGCAAACTATGAGTAAGGAAATTTGATACAGGCCTTGAGGTTAAAGGTCAACATTCAGGATTTTCACAACTTTACTGGTAATCATGTCTTAAAGACGTTGCTAAGTGGACACACGTCTTCCTTACAACTTCTAGCAGTTGGAGAGGAAACCGTCTGGCTTTGGAACCATGGCCGGTGGTGGCTTCAACGGGATTTTTATAATATTTAAGAGGAGTAACACAAGAGATTTTTACGGATTTTCGAAATCTTCAAAAACCATTTAAGTAGTTGTTACTATGTCTAAATCTTCTTGAAGAAGTATCTTTTAAACTATAATATTGAATTAGGATAATGGCACAGACACAGCTGATGCTATAATGTTGAGAAAACCCTTTTCTTTTCCAAAGTAAGTGTTATTTTTTTTAATGATGTGTCCCATATCTCTAAGAAACACTATATTATAGATATAACATAAAACTTTATAACATTAATGGACATTATAACATTAATTTCTAAGGGATTCAGTGTGCTGGCAATTTTAACATTGTGGGTTCAGTGCATACTTTTTGAAGTCTGGCCAAGTCAATCTAAAAATTCCAGCTAAGCACCTTAGTCCTACAAACTTTTGTGAGTCCTGGGTTTTAATTCTGACATCCTATGGCTAGACAAGTAATTTTGCCAGATAAATTTTTTGTCCATATTGATAAAAGAACCCTTAAGGAATTTTGCTTCTTCATCTATAAAATGCCAAGTCCATGGGCTTAAGGAACACCAGGAGTTGTTGAAACCATTCAGGTACCTTTGCGGTTCATTTAGACATACCTTTTTCAGTTTGAAGAAATGCTGGGAAACTAGAGATGATGGTTATTAGTACCTAAACCATGGTTAAAATAGCTTTTCTTTCTGCAGTGATAGATTGGTGGCTCATATTTGGGATTCTTGGCTTAGGCAAAGACTTTCTAGAAACTACAAGTCAATAGCTGCGACATCTTTAGGGATGTCAGTTTTCTTCTAATACTGTTCTCCTCCTGTCATATTTGGAAGAAAACCATTATCATATCTAAAAAATGAAGGGAATACTTCTCAGCTAGTTCTTATGGTCTCATTTCTGACTGTGGATGTAGCAGATGCAGGGGATGCTGTGGTGTATGGCCCTGCCCAGCTTCTCCTTTCAGGGACAAGGTTGTATCATCCCCTCAGCTGCCAGGAACACTGATTGTAGCTCCTATGCCAACATACAAGACTGGGACGTGCCCTAATTAGCCCAGTCCACTCATAGCTTAGTCCCTTCCCAGCAACCACCCTCTGCCAAAGATTCCTGCCTTCCCTAATGCTATAGCCTCTCTCCAAGAGCAGCACACATTCAGTGAGGGGTTGAGGCAAGTGTAAAATGGCCTTACCCTTTTGCCTCATTGTAGACAAATCAGAAGGCCTATCCAGCTGCAGTGTTCTTCAGGGGATTGGCTGAGATCTTAGTTCCAACTGCTTTTTTTTTTTTTTTTTTTTTTAAATTCAACTTCTTGTTCTACCAAGTCCTGCTTTCCTCATTCTTTTATCAGTTCTGAGAGTACTCCCTACAAAATGCTGGCTTCCAATTTTTCACTCAGAGGCTGCTCTCAGGGAATTCAAAACAGCAGAGGAATACAAAGTCCAAGAGAGTTCGCTAGGCAGAAGACGCTTCCTGAAACTTTCTCTTTTGCAAACACTGCTCTTTTCCTGTGTGTGTGTGTGTGTGTGTGTGTGTTTCCTGAAAGCCTGTACATTCAGGCTCCGCAGATGGGCCATTTTAGTAGAACTTCTGCTAATATATTTCTAAATCTTTTAGTGCTAAGCCAAGCACCTAATACTAATTCTACTAGGCTATTGCTAGGCCATGAGATTATCGCCCAGAACAGACTCGGTAACAGCATGTGCTGAGAGCTGAGGAGTTAATGGGGAAGACCATCTTAGTGAGCACACAGTAAACCATCTGCAAAACTTCACGTCTCAGAATGCAAGTGACCGGGTGACTGCACTCTCTAAACACAAAGGGAAATGTTTCAAAAGTCAGGCGCCAAGAATGATTTGTTTTGCACTTAGTAAATCCCTTACAATGCAGTCAGATATATGGATTGATCTCCTGGAAGGTTTGCCCCTCTGTCATGAGTATGCGGATATATGGCCCTGGGGGATTCTTCCATTTCCTGGGAAGATAAATGGTATATGGCCTAACCAAAGCTTGGCATTTACAAGTTTTGGGGAGATAATTTGGGATTTTCTGTAGGCCAGTTGTGAGGTTGTTATAAAGAGGTTACAAGGCAGAAATATGAAATAAAGATTGACAGAAGGCAAAGAGAGCAATAGCAAAGGATTTTTTTCTCGTTTTTGGCCACACTGGCCCTCTCATTCCATTATTCATTCATTCATTCATCACTCATTGATTCATTCATTCATTTACTTAATATATGCTGGACTGGGCTGGGCTGGAAATACTAGCTGTTCAGACTGCCACTCCTTTATAGGAGCATGTGCTGACAGTGCTTACGTTTCAAACTCTGACCCGTCGAACCTAACAAAGCACAGATGTCTAAGCATCTCACCTCATTCCTACAAGCTTCCACCATAAGACATTGGAAAGGTACTCATTTTGTGATCCCTGGTGGTGCCCTGGTGCCCTGGCAAGCTATCTTGCAGGAACTGTTTGATTTATAGTGGGCACTTGCTCAGGCAAGAGAGCAGGGAGGGAGCTCAAGCAGAGTAGTTGGCTAGAGTCCCTCTGAACTGTGGTCGTGGCAGTCCCAGGGCAGAAGACCTACAGGTTCAAGTATAGTTTTGGTGTTCTCCCACCAGTGCACGGCTCAGTGGTGTGCAAATAAAGCAAGTGTCACATTCACCCACAGTTAGGAGACCTCTATGATACATTTCTGTTGCCATTAGTTGGACTTTGGTGACCTCAGCAACTTCACTGTCATCCTTCAAGGTATATTGTCTTGGTGGTAGTGGTGGCAGTAGAAGTTCTGGAAAGCCATCAGACTTGCTTACTGATTGTATCCACAGTACCTGGCCTGTGTTAAACAATGTGCACGGAGTGATGAAGCAAGGAACAAGTCAGACAGATAAGGTCTTTTTCTCAAGTGCAGATGATGGGTGACTCTTTTACGGAATCAGGTGAAGCAAGACCACAAGACAGTGTATGTCTGTATACACATTTGCTTGTAAAGATCTTGTTAGCTTTTGTATGGGCAAGGATTTTTGACTGTTTTGGATAGTGTTTGATGATGTCAGGGGAACTGCATTTTAGGGGAGGGGGACATTGCATTTTTGAGGCAATATAGTAGCTTTATGGTGTGTGTGAGGTGTATGACTTGTACTGGTATTTTCTAACTATAGAGAGAGGGCTCTGTATGGACTTGCTGAAGTTTGAAACTGGAAAGGGCAGATATGCTTAATATCGGACTAGAAAGTTGGAAGAGCATGGCCCAATAGATTATCTTTCACTACATAGCAGGTATCTCAGCACTTTGTGTATTGCCAATCTTGGGTGGGAAGTCACTGGAGACTATAGGACCATGAAATATAGGCCATGGTTCTCCTTAGCAACAGCAACCCTGAGAGTAGATTTCTTGGTGTATCCTGGGAGAAGCTGAACCCCTGTTTGTGTCCTAGTAATTGCCAAGAAACAAGGTTTCCACTAGAAGGCAAGTTCAAAGGGTTAACTTTAACTGGGGGAGAAATTTTTAATAAATTGACCTGGCTTTGTAGAATTCTGTGAACTCCTTAACAGGTAGGAATCCTTCCTAAGGCTCTTTTGAACATTGCCCTTGGGTCAAAGAGAAATAGTTGGGATATAAGTGCCCCCATCAATCTTCCAACACCAAGATGATATTCTTTTTTTTTTTTTTTTTTAAAGATTTTATGTATTTATTTGACACACACACAGAGAGAGAGATCACAAGCTGGCAGAGAGAGATGGGGAAGCAGGCTCCCCGCTGAGCAGAGAGCCTGACTTGGGGCTCAATCCCCGGACCCTGAGGTCATGACCTGAGCCAAAGGCAGAGGCTTAACCCACTGAGCCACTCAGGCGCCCCCTAAGGTAATACTCTTGATAACATTATGGTCCTGTACAAAACTACATAAACATCATTGTGACTTTGGCACATTGTGCACCAATTTTTAAAGGATATTTAAATGTGTTCAATGTAAGAGTTAATGGATTCATATTATTCTATGTCACCCTATTACTTTACCCATCCTTTAGAAGACTTCTGTAAAAGTAGCTGATAGATTTCTAAAGTTTTTTTAGAATACTGTATATTATTGGTTTTAGAATATAATCTCTGGGGAAACTTGGTTTACAAGCTTGAGTTATATGAGATGGTGCATGCTACTTAAGTAGTCAATTTGTATTCTTTGATGAGGATGATTTTTGACTTTGATGGTTTGACATATAAATAGGAGGAGGTATTATTATTAATCCTTTCCCCATAAGGATCCTTCTATCTGATTGCGTTCAATAATGTTCCATGAAATTAACTCATCTTAGAGCTCTGGAGAGAGCAGAAGGAAGTAAAAAACTAGTGAGATACAAGTATGCAGCTAATCACAGATCTTCTTTGGTAACCAGTTAGGACTCAAAAAAGGATCATGTCATAAGAAACAAAAAAACATCTGGTAACTGGAAATGTATTACTAGCCATTTCTCAGGAGAGTTACTAAATTTAACTGATGAGCTAAGCAGTGAATTTGAATATATGGATCCAGTTTTTCTGTGGTCAATGGTACTTTGAGGAAGCAAGTGACACCTTGTATACTTAAAAATCCTAAGAAAAAACAAATAATCATCTAGAGTAGAAGCATAACATGTTTATACTGAGATATAGTTCCTCAGATTTTAAATCTTCTGGAAACCAGATAATGGTCAATATAGGGTTGCCTTAAAAATAGTATTAAATCAAATTGGGAACTTTGCATACATTTTTTGAGAGACCCTAATGAAGAACTCTGTTATTATTACAGTTTGACTTCTCTTAAGGTAACCTCTTGAGTTTTTAATGTGTCTGAGTATGATTTCACCAATATACTTGCATGGATCTGGATTCTCAGTCAAAACAGACATCGAAACCAAATCATCTCTCTTATTTGGCCAGAAGGTTGCCCTCTACTTTTTTAGCCTAGAACTCTGATCTAGATAACATTGCCCTTGAACACTATAAATTCAGTGGCTATGGTGGGTACGTATAAAGCATGTTTCAAGTAAATATTGATGCCATGTAGTAGGACATGCTTACCTGGTTTACCTAAATATTTAATATAAATAGGGACCATTATCCCAGTTTTGGTAGAGATAGTATAATGCAGTGATTAAGAGCATGGGGTTTGGACTAGATACAGTTATTTATTTATTTTTAAAATTCCGGGGGCACCTGGGTGGCTCAGTGGGTTAAAGCCTCTGCCTTCGGCTCAGGTCATGATCCCAGGGTCCTGGGATCAAGCCCCGCATCAGGCTCTCTGCTCAGCAGGGAGCCTGCTTCCTCCTCTCTCTCTGCCTACCTCTCTGCTTACTTGTGATCTCTAGCTGTCAAATAAATAAATAAAATCTTTAAAAAAAAAATTCCGGCACAATTAACATACCATGTTATAGTAGTTTCAGAGGTATGGTATATATGATGGAATATTATGCAACCACAAAAAATAATAAAATCTTATCATTTGGGTCAGACACTTTTTTTTTTAAAGTTTTATTTATTTGAAAGAAAGAAAAAGAGAGAGAGAGTGAGTGGGGGGAGGGACAGAGTGAGAGAATCCTCAAGCAGACTCTCTGCTGAGCACAGAGCCCGAAGAGGGGCTTGATCCTAGGACCCTGAGAGCATGACCTGAACTGAAAACAAGTCAGATGCCTTAACCAACTGAGCCACCCAGATGCCCCTGGCTTGGACCTATTTAAACCTGAATCATGATTCTACTACTTACTGACTGAATGACTAAGGGGAATTTATTTAACTTGTATGTCATAGTTAAACTGATATTACAGAGTGGTCAGTAGGGCTGAACGAGATGTTTACATAGAGCTTGGGTTAGGAATTGGCACACAAAAAAGTTCTAATCTGCTAAATATATGTGGTTTGGATAATTATTAAAACATTAATGAGGTCATTTCCACCAGGTACTTTATAAGGATAACAAAACAATTTTTTGATAGTGGACTAAAATGTACATCAATTTCAGTTACACTGTCACTTTAAGAATAAATGTATTTGGAATATGTGTATTATTACAAAATATATATTATAATAGTATTTTTCTGTGTTCAGTAATGTTCTTAACAATGAGCTCTAAGTTTTTTCTAAGTTAGTATGAATTCATCCTTTGTCCAGAAACCAAGTTCTGCTTTCTTAACTTGCGTTTCCCAGTTGGGCTTCTTGCTGTAGTTTACTCCAGACTGATTGCTTCCTGTTTCAACAGCAATCTAGCCATACGGAGGTCTCAGCTTTACTGTTCTGAGTTGAGACTTCAAAAGATGGATAGATCTCTGCTTCAACCACACAGAGCTCATCAACTGACTTCTTATTTGCTTTAGCAAAGGTCTTAGTGCCCCAAGAAAGAATGATGAATACTATAATCAGTTAAGTTCTGTCTTTTATTTTATCTATTTGTTTTTTAACTATTTGGTGAATTGTTACTATGTGCTAGGTACTGTGTTAGGCTCTGGGAAGGTAATGGTAAACCTGACTCTACCCCTCAGTTAGCGCTCACAGGTGGAAAGATACAACGAAACAAGACTATTAGAGTACAGAATGTAAGTCATTGCCCTCTAATCTTGGTGTGGGGTTAACAGGGTCCTGAAAGACTTTCTGAGGGAAATCTTCTCAAAGCCAAGACCCGTAGAATGAATTAGCCTTACTCAGAGTATGGAGAGGGGTGGAAAAGACCAGTGCATGTAGAGAAACTCACATATGCAATGGTCAGGAAGCAAAGGGAGGCTGGTTTTCTCTGGGAATTACAAGTAGAAAAGGTTGGAGTCTAATGTTAAAGGTGGGAATGTAAGCAAGTCCCACATGGTCATCCCCTATGCAAAACAAAAATCGCACAACAGACACTTCATGAGTGGTTTTAAACCAAGATCTGATTCCTTAGATGTGAAATGTCTATATTTTGTTCTTTAATATCATAGCCTGACAGCTTAGTTACATGGGTGTTCTCCTTAGAGCCCACACATCCTCTTCTGTTAGACATTCAGTGTCCATGAGACCAATTCCAAAAGCCTCATTACAGCCTAATCGGTACCCATGGATTCCAGGACCAGCTACACATTCTTGTTGCTGTTGCAAGGATCTCTGTAGTGGACTTGACACTGTCTGCCCTA
Organism: Enhydra lutris kenyoni; assembly: GCF_002288905.1. Classification (NCBI taxonomy): domain Eukaryota; kingdom Metazoa; phylum Chordata; class Mammalia; order Carnivora; family Mustelidae; genus Enhydra; species Enhydra lutris. Next base: position 44,499,108 of record NW_019154098.1, on the reverse strand, counting down.
GAGTTTCCTCATGGTCTGGGAAATAGATATAAAATCATTTGCTAAACTAGTATCTGTTGATTATAACACAATTGCCTTTCTGCAGAGATGTACATATGGGGGAGAAGAACCAAGCAATGAGCTGGCTCAGTGCTCTGTGCTTTGGCAGATGGGCTTCAGCCACCCAGAGAAGACTTTTAACACATTTTGAACCCCTCTTTATAGTAGGGAATGAATTATAATTATGGAAGAAATTGGTATTTTAAGACTTTCTCTAGCCTTGATTGAATATTTAGGTACCATGAACATTTTCTGGTGGTGCCTCTCCAAAAGGTGAATCTTAGGGTTGTGATTATAAGAATAAACTCTGGGGCGCCTGGGTGGCTCAGTGGGTTAGGGTCTCTGCCTTCGGCTCAGGTCATGATCCCAGGGTCCTGGGATCCAGCCCCACATCCGGCTCTCTGCTCCGTGGGGAGCCTGCTTCCTCCTCTCTCTCTCTGCCTGTCTCTCTGCCTACTTGTGGTCTCTGTCTGTCAAATAAATAAATAAAATCTTAAAAAAAAAAAAAAAGAATAAACCCTGACTATCAATGTCAGCACCCAGTCAGTGAAAAGTCAGGTACTTTTTACACTGAGAGTATTTCCACATCAAAACAGCAGGTGTGATGGCACTCTTGAAAAACACCAGCTAAAAAGTCCTTAGACAAGGTTAACTTATTCATCAGCAGTCTGTATAGCCTTGATTTAGCCTAGTGTAATGTGATGCAGGGATGCAGTGTGTGTTTGGGAGTTCCCCACTTAAATTACATTTTATCTGGAACTCAGGAGACAAATTGGTCAACTATGAGTGTGAAACTGTTAGAAGGCAGAGAGTAAATAAAGAGGGACTGGAAAAGTTTTCCATTTGCTTCACTGTGGTCTCCCACTTCTACCAGTCCATACTGAAAGAGAGAAATAGTAATGATTACTTCAGCTACTTTTCCTGTTTATTCTATGAAAGGGTAAGTCTGATGTTTCCTGCATAGTCATTTTATATTCACTTTCATCCTTGGCCTAACATAATGACTGCAGGAGAAGTTGTTCAAATGGAATGGGATAGTGTGTGCACAAAGGTTTTAGAATGTTAAAATTCTGTACAAGTACTTGTTGTATTCTTTTGGTTAGCTTCTGTGTGAGAAGACATTAGGAAGTACTGTAGTGAAGTAATTAAGAGTGTAGGTTTGAGGTGTCCCCTCTGCCCACTACCCCCCCACTGTGTTGTACTGGTCAAATAATTTGAGCTTCATGGAACTTGATTTCCCTCTGTAAAATGGAAAGAAGAGCAGAATTTAGCACCTGGGAGCTGTAAGTAGTTGAGACATCAGTGGAACTTGCGAGGGGAGGGGCAGTGAGAGTTGAGGCAAGATTTAACTTCCAGCTCCAACCAGCCTCTCTAAAACATAGGTTTCCTTGGCTGAAAGTAACACTTAGTAGTATTGTGGGAACTAAATGAGACAGTATCCATACCTTTGGGTACACAAAGTGATATATGATAACCTTAGTGTCTTTCAAGGACAGATGAGGCCTTAGCAGTTGTAGGGAGCAGTGCTTCTAGCTTGGTGGGCAGTAAAAAGCAGCACCCCTGCGTGAACATCAGCCCTTCATGTGTTGCACTGAAGGATATGGCAGTGCAAACCAAGGCATCATCATGAGCCTTCAGTGTTGGGTTTGGACGACCAACCCTTTATCAAGGTCCATTCACTTTTCTTGTAGGCAACTATTTTACACTAAGACCAATGAACATTGGATCAAGAGTAAACAGACACTTATGACTTCTGGAGGAATCTTTAACTTCTCCTCCTCCATTTTCCCATGCCCTTTTATTGAAATTTAGGACAGTAGGAAGGGGAGGAGATTCCTAGCCACTATTTCCTGTCAGCTAACTCTCTGTAGACTATAGCTGTAGCGAAGGTACTTTGATGACACCTGTGATGTCAGTGCAGCCAGAATAACTCTCTGGGCTCACAGGCAGGGAAGTGGATAACAGGGCCCCCATTCAGTCCTTTGACAAATATTGATCTAGCACCTACTATGTGCTGGGCCTTTTACCAGGAGCAGGGGATACAGCAGTGAATATGAAGTCAAACTTCTCTACCCTTCTGAAGCTTACATTTTAGAGATAAAGAGAGACTGTGAACAAAGAAAAACTGAGTACAACACCTGGTATGAAGTGGCATGAAGGAAAATGAAACAAAGAAGATGATGGAGAATTGAGGTTTCACTCTTCATAGAACTCGAAGACAAAAGTTTTTGGCATGATTGTTTAATGTCTGCTTGATGGTAGAAGGGTGATGAGAGAATCAGGAGGCAGCAGTTGGTACTGTTGCAGTCAGCAGCTGGATCTTCCAGGCAGGGTGGAAAATCTACATTCAACATTAGAGAAAGACCAAGCCACCTGCCAGAGATTCTGCTCTTGAAATATAGTTATTTCTTAGTGTTAGAAATAATTTTCCTCTGGGTTCTGCTTAGGCTCCAAACTTGGTCCCTCACCTTCACTTGATCTCCCCTAAGGCTTTGCTGCCATCTTACATGGTTTTGGAAGCTAGACACATGCATATTGTGGTTGATAATATAAAGCTTTCCCACTATAATCATGTCACATAAGTAACGGAGAAGGCTTGATTTCTATTATTTGAGACAACAGGAGCTGGGGCATCATGAGTAATGAGGTAAAATTCAAATATCTGTTTAGCACAATTTTCAGTATCTCTTCTTAACATGCTTTTTTATGAGAAATGCCAATGGCTATATTTATTGATCTGAATTTTACTTCCTTTACTCTTTTTCCCCTACTTTCTCCAATAGGTGCTAATATGCAGTGAAATATCCAACTCTGAGCTTTTAAATAAAGAAGGAGGCTAAGAAAGTGGGAATATTCCACTAAGGAACACTCAAACTTTAAATAATAAAGAGTTAACTGCTCTCCTTAACTTATAACTGGCTCCTTCAGTAATGTGGCTCATTGTATATTGTGCTTTTCTTTAACTGTCTGAATTTTATGAAGCTGATGTAATCTTTGGTACTAATTGCCAGTACTTCAAGAAAAGGTTGTTGATATAAGAGAATGTCATCATTTCATTTTTCCTAACAGTACTTCATGCCCCATATTACATATGCACATAACACAGAATAAAAACACACACTGGAAACATTATGAAAAGTTTCCCACTAGAGCAGAGTGGCTATGTAGAAGTGAAAAATGCCTACGTTCAAAATGGAAATGATTTATGACCATGTGGGACTGGGTTTTGGGCAGGCCACAAAGGATTTGGTAACCCAAATAGTGTCTAGAAAGTCTACATATTTGAGAAATATTATTGAGATTTTTATCATGCTCTTTTTCTAGTTTGTTGAACAAACACTTCTGCCACTGAAGAAAATAAAAATTAGAATTTGTTTAAACAGAGTGAGGTCTTCACAAATAATTTTTTGAGTTACAAAAAGTTCACTTTAATGGCAGAATTCTATTCTTCAGTAGTACAATTTTTAAATTCATTTCATTTCCTGGGCCAATTTTTTTTTTCATTTTTTCCAAAGCAACATTCCTTGTATCATATCTTTGACAAATTTTTTTGAGTATTTGGTAGTAAAATTCTTTGAGTATTTTGTAGTAAAATCTTATGGTCTTTGAGTTTTGTGTTTGTTTTTTTAAAGAAAGAAAACTATGTAATATCTTGTTAATCTTTATTAATTTCATGTGAAATAAGAACGAGTTAGATGTCATTAAAATTTCTCTTTTTATAGTATGAAAAATTAAAAGTCATCAGTTGTAGTCTGTCATCTTAATTTAATTTTATTCTTTTTAGCTTATTTTAAAAAATTCCTTAACATATAAAATAATGGTTAGACATTTTATTTTATTTTTTCAGTGTTCCAAGATTCATTGTTTATGCACTACACCCAGTGTTCCATGCTATATGTGCCCTCCTTAATACTCACCACCCAGGCTAACCCATCACATCCACCCCCCTCCTTTCCAAAACCCTCAGTTTGTTTCTCAGAGTCCACAGTCTCTCATGCTTTGTCTCCCCCTCCGATTTATCCCAATTCACTTGTCTTTTCCTTCTCTTAATGTCCTCCATGTTATTCCTTATGCTCCACAAACAAGTGAAACCGTATGATAATCAACTTTCTCTGCTTGACTTATTTCACTTAGCATAATATCCTCCAGTCCCATCCATGTTGATACAAAAGTTGGGTATTCATACTTTCTGATGGAGGCGTAATATTCCATTGTATATATGGACAGTGTCTTTATCCATTCGTCTGTTGAAGGGCATCTTGTCTCTTTCCACAGTTTGGTGATTGCGGCTATTACTGAGACTTTTTTTTTTAAAGATTTCATTTATTTATTTGAAAGAGAGTGAGCATGAGGTGGGGGAGGGTTAGAGGGAGAAGCAAACTCCCCACTGAGGACAGAGCCCAATGTGGGACTTGAACCCTGGACTCCAGGATCATGACCTGAGCTAAAGGCAGTTGCCTAACCAACTGAGCCACCCAGGAGTGCAATGGTTAGACATTTTAATATTTAGGGCAACATTCTTGGGTCCCCTCTCTCTTCAGGAGCTCTGTACTATTGCTCAATAGACTTTGCTTTTTTGCCCACCAAAAAGCAAACTAACTAACTAAATAAATAAAATTTTAATGTTTAAAGATGATCTTACGTTTTTCCTCTTTATAAATACATGACTGTTTTTAAAGATCAAGAACTATACTCACAGGGTGCCTGGGTGGCTCAGTGGGTTAAAGCCTCTGCCTTCGGCTCAGGTCATGATCCCAGGGTTCTGGGATCGAGCCCTGCATTGGGCTTTCTGCTCAGCGGGGACCCTGCTTCCCTTCCTCTCTCTCTCTGCCTGCCTCTCTGCCTACTTGTGATCTCTGTCAAATAAATAAAATCTTAAAAAAAAAAAGAGAGAACTATACTCACATTGTTCTTACTACTAGATTCTTTGCAGGTTTCAATGTATGTCAATTGGACTTGCTAAAGGACTTATTCAATCTTACAGAACAACTGGGTGGCAAAGGTAAGTAAGAATCATTCCAATCAAAGTCACAAGCGTACTTGCTGGGGGAACTGTAGAATATTCTATAATTCATATACTTACATGGTTTATGAAGATAATTAATTGATATAATAGCTCTTTAAAGAAAATTATGAAGTACAGTTTTATGTTATCTAGAGTTGTGGTATCCAAATTTTTATTTATGCATCTTTATTTATGTATCATAAAATATACACATTTACTGTAAATGTGTGTACATTTCCAATAATAAATAAATTTTGATGCATACTACTTATGTAATCATAACCACTCATTTATACATATTTATTTATACATGTATATAATTATGTACATTTTGAGACATATAATTTATAAATTAGAAAAAAATACAGTGAGGATGAAAAAGATAGAATCTCAGGGTGAAATGTAAATTTAGGACAAAGTTTTTCATTAGTGATATGGATTTATAATAAATAGTCCTATCAGTAGGTTGGAATACCTAGATCTTTTCTTGTCAAATCTGCTTAAGTGGCCACCATCTATACCTTGCTATGGAGCAGATGGTAAGATTGATCATGCCATAGGTAAAAGAGTATTAAATCTGCCAGTTTCTTAATTTTGCTCATACTTGGCAAACCATCAAGTCTGTCAGTTTCTTGTTTTTTCCCTCTTGTATATTTGGGAAGAAGCCACTTGTCCATTTTGGTGAGGATTTGTTTAATTAATAGCCATTAATATGATCTATAAACCAACTCATCTGTACATCCCAAGCCTATAGTATGTTGCAGTATGTTCTAAAAGCAAGCACAGTCTCCCCAACCTTCCTAAGAATGCCTAGTATTCTCAAGGAAACTTGACCTTCTGAATCAAAGGACTAAGGAGAAGCATCAAGGGAGGGCTTTAGTGATAGTCACATGTGGAATAGAGTAAAACTTAATGGGTTTTTTTATTTATAGATTAAAAATGAATATAAATAAGGGCCCTATAATTTTTTTCTGGACCCAAGTGATTTATATTGTACACTCCTCCCCCAGATTTAGGATCACATATTCTACGGTAGCATACTTCAATTTTTGTTGATTGGCTTAGAAAAAAATACACATCATATTGTCATAAAATATATACATTTATTATAAATATATGAGAATACAATGTTTGAATTACAGAGAAGATAAAATATATTTAAAAAAATTAAAGAGGAGAAGATAAAATATACTTAAAAAGAAGCTCTAGTGTTGTTATTTTCCCACCATTGTGGCTTGTTTTGTGCACACCATTTTGGAAAATACTTTTCTAGGGACTGAAGACTTGTTGGTAGAAATTTACACATTGTTTTCAAGCAAGAGAGAAGAAATATGAATGATTCAGAAAAAAAGAAGTGACAACAATAAGTGATCATGTTTAAGACTTTCTTCTTTTCCTAATTTCCCAAAAGCAATCGCACTCAGAGATGTGAACTGGAATCCTCCATTCTCTTTGTTCTGTCCTTATCTGAATTCTCAAGCCCCTGGTGGGCTCTTATCATAACCCAGAACCTCAAGTTTAATGGACAAATGTTCTATCTAAGAGACACCAATTTATCTTCAAATCTGTCACTTAAGATGAAAAGCAGGCACCTGAATCTTTGAGCTAAGGAATCGGATCATTCTGTAAGGGTCGAGTGGTGACACGGAGAGCATGTCATGTTGAGAGCTCATGTGTGCTGTTTTCTGAAGCGTAAACTGTGCTGGTAACTGAACAGGTAGTACTTTCCAGTGTTTCCAAACTTTACTAATACTTCTGGTATAAACAGTGTCTATCAATTCATGTGTCTATTCAAGAGTGAGACTATTTTGTTCTTATTTTATATTTAACCTACTAAATGATGCACCTATACTTTTTCCTTTCTTTCATAAATTTAATTTGTTATAGTAATGACCACATTTGCTAGAAGTGATTATATTAATTTGAAAGCTGGAAATTATTTTCTTTATTCTGTTGCATAAATAAATTATTGAATGCCCATGGCTTTTGGATAAGTATGGTCAAATGATAATTGCATTCACATTTTTGGTATCAATTTTCTATTACTCTAATTTGTTAAAATGCTTTTGTATGTGCAATAGTCTCTCATTAGATCAGGCATTCCTTAAATGGTATTAATTAACATGTGTAAAATCTACCTTGAAAACTCATTTAATTTTACAAATTATACTACTTCATGATAGTATCCCTGGAGCTTCATCAAGTCTCTGATTTCTAAATAATTTTGAAGTAAAAAGGATTTTTAATTAAAAAAAAAACTGAAGTTCTTTTCATAATCATATTTAGCAAGAAAACATTGCATCACAAACTTGCGAGGGTCACTTGAATGATTTCATAGGAGTAGTTTTATCTATCCAATCTGTAGTGTGCCTATTAGGTGCTCAATTTGGTTAGTAGGACAAGGTCTTTACTTATAGTAGGAGACATGTCAGCAGGGGTGACTATGATACAAGTGAATGTAATGTCAACAGAGCAAGATTAAAGTCCTACTGACATTCAGAGGAGTGGAACCTTAAAATAGAAGAAGATGTCAAAGAGACCTTCACAGAGAAGCAAATATTTCAGCTTGGCCTTGAGGTCCAGTGGGCTAAAGGCATATCTAGTCAGGGAGATTTCAATGGGATTACAATGGAGATCAACAGCCTGTTTGGGGAACAGGGAAGTTTTCTCAGTGAGGTTAACATATGGGATTCGGTGGGGGGTAGAGAAAGAATAATAAAAGGTAAGGCTGGGGATATAGTTCAGGGTCATAGTCTGAATTTGATGGTAGAGATATGTTTGGACAATGACAAATTATCTAGTACAGGTTAGGAAAGACAGTTTATACTGATGGGGAGTGGCTGTCAGGAACCATCCTGTTAAGGCCCTTTTTGGATTCAGGAGGAAAACTTATGGCTACAATTCATTATGAGAGAGGTGAGGAAAGAGTAACTGTGATTTTGCAGATATTAATCTAAGGTTCCCAAGCAAAGGATGGACATAACCAAATCTGTAATTTGAAGAACAAAACAGACAAAACACCACTCTGGTATCAGTGAGAAAGATGGATTAGAGAGGAAGGAAGTAGAAGTTTAGTTTGAAGTTCATTGTGATAATTCAGATATGCAGTGATCAGCATGAATTAGAGCAGTGACAGAGAAAATGGAAAGGAGTAGCATGGCAGAAACAGGGGCAGAAGGAACTTATTCTTGGATTTGGAGGGTGAAAGAAAAAAGTCTACAACTCTAAGTTTTTTGTTTGTAGATTTGAGTGATTGTTGCATCAGCCATTTACTGCTGTGTAACAAACAACTCGAACATTCAGTGACTTAAATGACAATCATTTCATAACCTCATGAATCTGTGGGTCTAGTGAAGTCTCCTAATGCCAGTTTGGGTTCATTCATGGGTCTTTCTTCAAGCTGAGGCAGCTAGGACAGCTCTACTTATCATTATGGATTTTTGGGGCAGCTGGGGCAATTCTCCTTGGCATATGTCTCATCCTCCTTGTCCCAATGTGTTAGTGTGGTACTGTGATCTATAATAAGAAATATACATTTGGTCTTCATCTTTTCTCTGGCACAGAGCTTCTAATACCCTTGAAATTCCCTAAGTGATGAAAGCCATAAAGGTTATTTTTATTATGTAAATAACGTAAACTTTGGACCACATCTAAGGACAGAGACTGATTGTCAGGAGAACCAGCCATTGATTAGAAGGTTGAAACTTTCAGTCCCAGCCCCCTGAGCCTTCTGGGAGAGGAGAGGTCCTGGAGGTGGAATCAGTCACCAATGGCCAATGCTTTAATCAATCATACCCATGTAATGAATCCTTCATAAAACCCCAAAAGGATGGTATTAGGAGAGCTTGCATGTTGGTGAACACATGGAGATGCATGGAGAGTGGCATGTCTGGAGAGAGTGTGCAAATTCTGCACATACCTTTCCCACATACCTTGCCCTATGTATTTTTTCCATCTGGCTATTTCTGAGGTACATTAAAAAAATAATAATAAACAGTGATCTAGTAAGTAAAATGTTTCTCTGGATTCTATGAGCTGCTCTAGCAAATTAATTGAAGGAGGAGCCAGAATTGAATCAAATTGTAGGATACACAGCTAGTGAATTGCTTGGTGGTGTGGGGAATTGCTTGGTGGTGTGGGGAATTGCTTGGTGGTGTGGGAAATCTCACACACATTGGAACTGATGATCAAAAGCATAATTAGGTGTCACAATTTGAGTTAGAGTATATTTTTCCTATGGCAATGGCAGAGCTACAAGAGGGCACAAGGAAGGACATGAGGCTTTTTGAGTTCTAGGTTCAGAAATGATGTTTTGTCACTTCTTGGCACAGGCCACTGACTAAAGGAAGTGATATAGACAAGGCCAAAGTCAAGGGCTAAGAAAGTTCACTCCACTCACAATGAAGCCATGACAAGAGTGTTGATGTTAGGATGGTAAAGAATTGGGAACAACAATGTAATCTACCACACTATGGTGTTGACATACTTTAAATGAAAAAAAAAAAAAAGTTTTGGAATCTTTACAATGAAGAAAATGTTATATTTTTTGTATTATATTTGTGGGTACTAATGAATAAGCTTGGAGCCAGGAAGATCAGCCAAAGGGTAATTAAGTTTAAATTAGCCTGTTTTTAATGAAGAACTATAACTCTCTAGGTTGTTTGCACTGGATTGCTTCCAGGAAGCAACCCCCCATCCCCTGCAAATTATTTGCAGTCACTAAATATCAGGAGAGGAGTTGTGGGATTTAGTCTTCAGTGAGAAAACCATTAAGAGGGAATTCTCAAGTTCCCCAGTTGAAACTTATTTATTTGGTGAAATAACAGTAAAGTCATGGTTAATTTGATCAAAGTTGCAAATTTATGCTATCTTAAGGTTATAAAAATTCCAATTTTTTTCTTTCTTTCTTTTTTTTTTTTTTTTTTTTTTTAACATTCAGACACAGTTCCTTAGTATATTTAGGGTTTCTAATAACACCGTGGGTGATAATTTGAATAAATTTAAAAAAGGACAATGAAAATGAAGCACACATAGTTTATGTTGTGTCTCATCAAATTATAAACATATATCCTGACACTTCACTTAAGAATTAGAGATATTGTTGGAATTTAGGAACTTTAATGTTTGTGATTGTGTGGTTGAACAATTCACTTCCTACCAGGATTGTTTCTATGCTTGGTTAATATGCCGTCTGAATGAGTCAGCAATATCAAAAGTAGTACAATACCATGGGCAAAAGGGCATGGGGGCACACGAAAATGTATTGCAGGTAAAAATGACATTAAGTTCCTTAACATTTTATAGAGCTATATCTATATCCATGTCTATCTAATCCAATAATTATAAAATAAAATATTTAACAAAAAAATGTTCAAGACCTATGTGAGGAAAAACTACAAAGCACAAAGTAGATTTGAAATAATGGACAGGCTTAACCATGGTTTTGGTCTGAAAGGCTCATCATCAGTAAAAATGTCAGTTCTCTCTAAGTTAATTTATAAATTCAATGCAATCTCTATAAAAACACCATCATGTTTTGTTATGGACCTAGATGATTTGATTATAAAATTTATTTGGAGGAGCATTAAAAGCAAGAACATTCAGGAAAACCCTGAAAAATAGGAGTAATGAGGGGGAACCAACCTTACCATATTAAATATATATTTTAAAGCCTCTATAATTAAAGCAATATATGCTGTTTGATGAATATAGACAGATAAATTAATATAGCGTGTTATAAAATCCAGAAATAAGCTCAACTTAGCATACAATAAAGCACTATCTCAAATTAGTCATGAAAGAATGGAATTTTTATTAAGTGAGTGAAGATAACTGGATATCCATACAGAAGAGTAAGATTGGATCTAATTCTCACACTATCTATTATGCTAAATTTGTAAGGATTAAGAGGAGTAATTGTAAATAATTAACTCATATAAATACTAAAAGGATACATGAGGATTTCATCTACAAACTGGCATTGGGGTAAACTTTCCTAGTTAGGACTCAAAATCTAAAACCAACAAAAGAAAAGATTGATACATATTATTATGCAAAATTCAATTAATTGACCAATCAAAGAAAGAAACAAAAACTTCCACATGGCATAAAAAATAAAACATAAGTAATGTATAAAGACAAATGATGAACTGAAAAAAGAACTGGACTCACTTCACCATTAAAAGGTTAATATTCCTAATAATATAGGAGTTTTTAAAAAAATAAAGAGGAAAAAAAATCCAAAACTTCATAGAGAAAAGGGCCAAAAAAGAAGTACAACTAATTTTTGAATATATGAAAAGATGTTCAACTTTATTAATAGTAAGAGAAGTGCCAATTAGGGGAAAAAAATCCAAAAATTGACAGCTTAACTTGATGGGGAGGCTGAAGGGAAAAGGTACTTTCATATATTATTCATGGGAATTTGATGATATCTAGAAAATTCCTATATGCATGTATCATCTGACCCAGATAGCCCACTTCTAGAAATATATTCCAAAGATACAATAGAAAAATATAAATGATATGTACATAGAACTATTGATTATTTTGCTATTTGCTATAGCAATGGAAATATCCTAAATGTTTATTGTAACTGGGGCCAGTTGAAGAAACCATGCACATCCACACAATGGAATACTGTGCATCTATTAAAAGAGGAAGGATATGTTTATAAACTGTTATGAAGTGATATTCGGGATCTGGTAAGTGAAAAAAAAGATTGAGAAAAATACATACAGCATTCTGCTATTTATCTCTGAATATTTATAAACATATATCCATTTTCTTAAATTTGAAGTTGTAAAAATAAACCATAAAATCAACCCAATAGTTACTTCTAAGAAGGGAAGGGGACCATGGGAGAAAGGACAGGCTCTTCTCTGAATTTACCTTGTTTGGTTGATCTAATTTTGGAACTATATTTTATATGACTATATGACACAGTTAAATTAAAATGAAAATAAAAAGGAGTCTCTAAAATTTAAAAGCAAGATTAAACAAATGAACTGTATGTTGAGCTAATGGCTTGACGAAGACCTAAGAAATTGCTTCAGGTAACTTTAAAATTCAGGAACTTGACTATTTATCTTTATCCCTAGTGGTATACATCTTAAGGATAGCCTAAGCAAGAAATTAGAAAAAAATATTACATAGTTTTTAATAATCTTATGGTTATTGTTATTCCAAAACTACTGCATATATAACAGATAAATCAAGTAAGCAGCTAAGAAAATCTGAATAACAAAACTTTGAAAAAATTTCTGTCTTTTAAAAAGATCTGGAGGGGCGCCTGGGTGGCTCAGTGGGTTAAAGCCTCTGCCTTCGGCTCAGGTCATGATCCCAGGGTCCTGGGATCGAGCCCTGCATTGGGCTCTCTGCTCAGCAGGGAGCCTGCTTTCTCCCTCTCTCTTTGCCTGCCTCTCTGCCTACTTGTGATCTCTGTCAAATAAATAAATAAAATCTTTAAAAAAAAAAAAAGATCTGGAAACAATTTCCAGTCTAGAAACATGACTATCTGGAGCCCTGAGATTGTGGCCATGGGAATTCTATGGCTTCCCATGTCAAAATGGGCTTCTTGGACAAATAGCTGATTCCAAGCTGAACCTTGAAAGTTGTCAGATGAACCTGAAACATCATGCAGTACCAGAAAACAAGGACTCTAACAAAAACAGCTGGGGTTGTGTCACAAGGACTCAGGACCCTGGAAAAGTCTTGCACTAGACAAAAAGGGGACAATTTAAGGTATTAATGAGAATAATAACTACAACAAAATATCCTCCCTCCTATGAAATTTGAAAGTAAAATATTACCACCTCCTAAAACAAAAATCAAACTGACGGGTCAAGTCCCTAGATTTATCTACCAGTTTACAGAGAATTCAAAGGCAGAGGAATACACTAAATGACATAACAGGGAAGGAATTGGTAAATTCTAGAATGAAGGCAACCCTATAGTTGCCTACCTTTTTGTCCCTCCCTACCCTTTTGTCCTACAAGACAAAAGACTAAGATTCTTAAAAAAATAAATTGAAGGGGCGCCTGGGTGGCTCAGTGGGTTAAGCCTCTGCCTTCGGCTCAGGTCATGATCTCAGGGTCCTGGGATCAAGCCCTGTGTGGGGCTCTCTGCTCGACGAGGAGCCTGCTTCCTCCTTTCTCTCTGCCTTTCTCTCTGCCTGCTTGTGATCTCTCTCTGTCAAATAAATAAATAAAAATCTTAAAAATAAATAAATAAATAAATAAATAAGTTGGGAAAAAAAAAAAAGCTGGAGAGTAAAATGGACTTAGGAATACATACCAATGAAGTGAAAATTATGGACCTTGTTTGAATTCCAGTTTGAACAAAGCAACTGTGAAAATAATACGTAAGGGGCAAACTTGGATGAAGTTGGAACACCGACTGCATATTTAATGTCAATAAGGAGTTATGGGGGATTTTTTTGGTGTAGGTAATGGTATTGTGATTGTTTAAGAAAGTTAATAATGAAATCTGAAATATATATGAATGAAATGACGCATCTGAGATTTGCTTCAAGATCATCCAGTGAGGGGAGAAATGGGAAGTTACAGATGAAATGAAAGTTGATTGCTAGAGCTCGGGGATAGAAACGAGGGGATTATTGCACTGTTCTCTCTACCTTTGTATAAGTTGAAATCATCCATAACAAAATGTTAAAAAAGAGAGACAGTGCCATTAAAATGCTCCTTTTCCTCATGCTGCTGGATTATGTAAGTCTGATGACTGTATTTTAGGATTATTCCAAATACACTAGCAGACCACAAAGTGACAGGATGGCTTAAAGCTCAAACTGACTTAAATGCTACAAAATGATAAGATGGTTCAAATGTCTGTGAAGCTTCAAATGCTACTGGATTTTGTAGAAGCATCTTCAGTGTCTTTTATGAGCCCTGTTTAACATGACAAGTCAATGTGATATAATTTGCAAGAATTTGAGAATTCTTGCCACTGGGTCTCTGCTATCAAGACAAAGGGGACAGGTGACACTCACCCAGTGAGATTAATAATAAAAATACTAATAATACCATTAGTTAATTAATTATTGATTCAGGGAAGTACCATGATGGTGTGGTTAAGAGCAAAGGCTTTGGAGTTCGGTTATCCACCATTCATCATTCACTACGGCTATTCAATATCTAGGTGAGTTCCCTATCAGGTTCCTCACCCCAAAATTATGGCTAATATTGCTTACCTCATAGGGGGGATGTGAGGACAATGATGGAGCTTATCCAGCACCTGGTAAACATGAAGGTGCTCAATTGCTGCAATAATTAATTTTATTGGTGGATGACGATTATTGTTTGAGAAGCTGAAGCAGAATCCCAAGCTCAACAAAAGAAAGCAGAGGAAGATTGAACATTCTCTATGGAAGGCATGTAAGTTTTGGGTTATCAATAACAAATGAAGTTCTTTTTTTTTTTTTTTGTGCCCATCTGGAGAAACTCCAAATTTCTTCTCTTCCAAGCGGCTTGTACGTCCCAGGTAGGACATCTTGGAACCTGAGCAGATGACTGTCTGAGGAAGACATAATTTTGATGAAAATAGACAGCTTGCAGGGCAGCAGGTCTTAAATATTGGCCGTGAAAGGCCTCTCCTATTGCCAAAACTCTAACCATCTATTCTTTGATTAAAGATGTCACTGGTAAGGAAATCTGACAACCCAGTATTTGTGAAACTTCCCTTGCCTTATACATAGGGACATAGGGATACATAAAACATATTTTAAGTATATATAAAGCAAGAGAAGACAATATTAGCAGATGGGATCAGGGGTCATTTCACAAAAGAGATAATCTAGAAGGATGAGAGTCATGATTATAGTAGTGATTTAGAGAGATTCCTGATGGCCATCTGGGTAAAGGATGCACATGAATTCTAAAAGAATAAAATCAGGGAGGCAAATTAGATGATGTTTACAACATTCCAGAAGAGAAATTTTATATATTTTATATATAAAATATATATATATTTATATATTTTATATATATAAATATATATATTATATATATAAAATTATATATATAAATTATATATATATAAAATATATAAGATATATTTTATATATATAAATATATATATTGTATATAAAATATATCTTATATATTTTATATATATA
>NW_019154098.1:44430963-44483532 GCF_002288905.1 Enhydra lutris kenyoni | reverse complement strand
CTTATATATTTTATATATATATAATTTATATATATAATTTTATATATTTATATATATATAATTTTTATATATTTTATATATACCTGGTAGCTGTGGTGAGATAGATAGTGACCAATTCAAATTGAAGAGATACTTGGGAGTACAGATAAGACTTGGGTATAATTCATATAATTATACTCTCTAAAAATTATATTGTCTGAAAGTAATATGTATTTAACAGAGACTTAGATTTATTTCTGCTTTACTCTTTTGAGCTTGGGATTCTGCTTCAGTTTCTCAGACAAGAATTGATAAGACTTGAATATAATTCATAAAAGTGAAAAAACTTATAATTTGAAGTGAGTGAACATTATATCAAGATGGAGCAGGAGTGGGAAAGCAGATACTTTGATAGTAGACGTGTTGATTTTGATGTACACATACGTTCCTTATTGCCCTAAGTGTCATGACCTCACTCACTGGAAAGCTGGACATTGGAAACAGAGTGGGAAAGGGTTAGGTTGGAGACTGACCTATCGTGTGCAAGTGGGGGTTAGAGGAAACAAACCAAGAAATTGCAAGGAGTGGCACAGAAGGGTGGGATTTGAAATGCACAGAATGCCATATCCAAGAGCACAAATCATGATTACATGGATCAAACTTATTCCTAATCATGGCTGCAGTAATAAGTATTCTGGGAAAGGCATGTTTGCTATTATTAGGTACTATCTGAATTCATAGAAAGGATCTATATGAGGAAATATAAGAGATTCTTAGTAGAAAATCAAGGTCAAGTTAGAGGCACTGAGGCTCTGAGCCAAGGAGGCCCAAGTCTACTTCCTGAAGTTCCTTTTTGTATTCCATTCTTTAGAAGTGCTGATGGAAACACTGAGTTCAATGATTGGAAGACAGGCCAACGTTCACCCGATCTCACCCAAAGGGAGTCTGGTAGGGGCACATACTCACCAGTTCACAGACCTCACCATACTGCATTCACAATCGAGGAGACACAGGCATAGGCTAATTCCCAACCTTGCTGGTTAGTGTGTGAGAACCACTAATATATCCTGACAGGGTCAGGTCTGACTTGTTTTTATTATTATCACAGCGACTAAGTAACTTAGATGGATTGAAGGGGAGAGTTGGCAGAAGGAAGAAATTGGAATCACAACAGAAATCAGGTGGTTTCCAGGTTCTGAAGAATCTCTTATTCTACCCTAAGGAGCTCTGATGATATATTTTAGTCAATGGACCTTGTTGAAGATTTTGGTCATGAGTATTCTGGTATTTCTTAGAGCATATGTTTAATAAATTATTGCTGAAGTAATATGAGATTGCAGATAGTGCTAGCTAAACTCTCCAAAGAAGATTCTGAAGTAATGCAACACACCTATGGACTGTTGAGAGATCTGCGCAGCTGCAAATCAAGCTAGCAACAAAAGGTCTGAGCAAAGCTGTTTGTAGAGCCAAGGGCAAAATTGCAATCAATGACAAGTCCTATAAGCAGAGGCCAAGGCGTGGAAATGACTACAGGTTATAGACTGATATCTTGAGCTCATTGAAAGAAATTGCCTGGAGCCTCTATATGCAACATGACCTTGGGGCATGTACCATGAGACCATTTTTGGTAAAACTGACTTATAAGGAGATCTTTGGTATTTAATTAATTGCATCGTCTTCTTGGAACTAGTCCAGGCTTGCAGAGGAATTTTTCAAGAGTGGGCAGTGTTATAGTGAGGTTCTAGAAATGTGTCTCTTTCAAAAAAAAACAAAACAAAACAATGTGTACTAAATATGTCCTTTGTGTGTTCTAATGTTGAGAAGACCTTGACCATAGAGCATACAGCACTGACTGCCTCAGATCATGAAGAATAGGAAAACTGAAGGTGTAAATAATCCCCAGGTTTTATTTTCCTTCAATATTTTCAGCATTATAGAACTTTGCTAGAACACCAATATTATTTAATAGAGTTCTTACCCTCTCTGGGAATACTAACAATCAGAGAAACGGAGGAAGAGGCAGCCAAGATGAAGAACAGAAGCAGGTTAGGAACTAGAGCATAAACTGAGTGACCAGTACATTGCTCCAGAAGGAAAACACATGGAAGGAGGTACTTTAATCTGTAACGCACTATAGTCAGATCATTTACTCTTCTGTAGACTTGGCTTCTGTCCATGCAATAGACAAGTCCAAGTGTAAAAGTGAGGTAGTAATGAGCAAGGAGATGGGTGCCAGGAACTCTTAGACTGATGTTAGGGTCACCCTTTTGACTTGAATGTCCAAGCCTCTATATAAAATTCTAATAAGGTATTGAGACCTAACTACATTTTCAGACTACTTGAGGCAAATGACTCAATGATGAGAATCTATAACAGAGAAAGTAAGAAGCACATACTCTAAGAAACCATTAGAGTGAAAATGCAAGGGAGCAACAGGCATTTGTCCAATGTTGTGTTATAGACAAAATGACTACAAGATATTTAGGGTTATAAAAATTAGAGAATTACTGTTCATGGAGGAAGAACACTATACAGTCAATAAATAATTGTAACTGTAGTTCCTCTTGGCTTCTATTGACCTTTCAGTCAGAGAAATGAAAGTACTTTAACTAAACTTAAGATCTTCATCAGTTTGTTTAATTCTTTTGGAAGAGTTATTTGGCTAATATATCTAGAACTCCCATTGTCATTTGTGGCAGATCTGCCACTTTAAGGACAGAAAGAATAGAAAAAAAACACATAATTAGAGACAACCTATCCTGTTGGAAATCATTGCAAAAGTACAGTCATTACTTTAAGGCTTTATATACAATGATAGGCCTTAAAATCCACCTGCCAAGGGTTCAAAAACAGGCGAAACTTACTTGATTTTTCAGAGCCTCTATTAGCTCATCTGTAAAAAGGAGATGATGTTGCCTCTTAGGATGGCTTCGAGGATGAAGAAAATACACGTGACATGTTTAGAAGCATGCCTGGCATGTGGGGAGATCCCCATATGTGTTAACTATTATAATTGTTGTATGATAATAGTAATTCTAAGTTAGGGTAGGCATGGTTTAGAGAATGGATGAGAAGCACAGATAAGGTGTATTTGCCAATGCTATGGTGCAATGCTGGCCAATGAGCCATTTTTCTCGTGTATACAAGTAACCAAAGAATGATTTGATTTCATCAAATTCATTAAGCAGAGATTTTCCAATGTTACAGCAGTGAAGATAAAAAAGTATGTGAGTCTGGAAGGAATGTAAGACAAATGTAAGACCAGGCTGAATCAGACACCCCTTAAAGAAGACTTCTGTGGGATGGCTCAAGCAGCATCTCATAGGAGTGAGAAAACTTTCATCTGCGTCCTCTAGGCTAGATGACCTCTGATATTAGGCATCATGTCTTACTCCAGAAAGAATCTTCCATGCCTATTGCAGTGTCCAATTCATACTAAGCACTCAATAATTGATAAACAACAAATAAGCAAACCAGACATTTAATCTTATGCAAATCCCAATTTATATGAATCCTGGTTTGGATATTCTTTCTCTTATTCTTGAAATAATGGGGTTGTACTAGCAATCTTTAAAGTTCCACAAGCTCTTCCATAGTAAATATCTTAAATAGAAAAAAAAAATGAGAAATTTCCTGAGAAAACTAGAGTCCTTGTATAGAGCAATGTGTCTCAAACTTTAATATTTCTACAACTCGCTTGGTGGTCTTGTGAAACACAGTCTCATTTGGTAGGTCTGGGAGAGACTTGAAATTCTGAGTTCCTAAAAAACTCCCATGTAATGCTAATGCTTTAGTTTTATGGACCACACAAATGAAATAGCAAAACTTTAGATGATTGTCGTGGATCTCCTCTCTTAGGTTACCAGAGAGAAGAAAGAACGTCTTTAGACAGGTACAAAGACATTACTATTTGGGTTCAGAGGAGAAACAGAGGATCCGTGTTATTTAAAAGGCTTTGTGAAAGACATGATATTTGGCCTTCAGCTGGAGGTTTGTGTAGGATTTGTGACATTACTTTACAATTTGCAAATGACTTTTCAATGCATACTTCAATGATTATTTACAGAAGTCTTCTAGACTCTTTGAAATCTCACAGTGATCCAAAGAGAAGTGGACATGGATTTTGAGCTCCATTTTACAGAACAGGAAAAAAGACTCAGAGAGGCTGGTGATTTTCCTAGCTGGCGAATAGCAATTCTGAGGCTAATGAGGGTCTCCTGAATCATACTCATTGTTTTCGTTCAAGCACATCACATTTTCTAAGTAGATGAGGCTTTCGACCATGATGCTATGAACTTGTCACTCACGAAATTTGACATTGCTCACCAGGACCTGAATAGTGAGGAAGCCCTAATGAACAGCATCACCATGTGATACAATGAAGCTAGGGGAAAAAAAAGAGCTATTTCTCTTCTCACTTACCAGCTATTTTCAAGATTCAAAGCCTCAGCTCAGAAATTCTCATTAGGATTAAAAGGGACACAATCAACAACAAGGCTTTGATAACATCAATTTTTTTTTCCTATGGAATAGGATCCACAGAAATATTGAGGAATATAACCAAGATCTATGCAACCCAGAGTTTGTGAACCGATTTGGTCTCTAGTCCTTATTCTCTTAGTCTATACTAATTCTCAGGCCGTTGTTTTAAAACTTCAAAGAGGTTTTGAATTGCACTATCAGATGTTTTTCCCTCTGAGTATTCATGAAGGTCAAAGGTATAAAGATAAATATGTCTGAGAAAACATCAAACATTAACAACATATTAGTAAACCATCATAGCTCAAGTATTTAGGCGTTACTTAAATTTTAATAAATGCTTTCTTCAAAATCCTTTGTTCAGCTCTGATTGATCTTAAACAGCTTTGTCTCCGTAGAGATTTACCAGTAGAGTGAGGAAAATGTAAATTTATATTTTAATTTTTCCCTGTGGTTCCAGGTAATATTTTCTTCGACCATGAGAACAATTGCATTTGCTCTTACAGAGGCAAAACAATTCCCACGTCCTTCGCCTAGTCCTAATTTTGGTTCATCGAGTTGCCCATAGAAGCTGTCTCTGAAAAATAGCATATTCAGCAAGACCTACCCATTAAAAATTGCCAGGGTGGAAGTGACAGGATTCTGTGTTCTTGGTATAGTGGCCCATACCACTCAAACACATGTCCTCCATCCTAACTTCTAATTGTCTGGTACTTTTCATTTGTACCACTTACACTTTTGTGGGCTTGCCTGTAAAAAATAATGCAAGCAGCTTCTTCAGAAGTTGAGAAAAATCTCCTATCCTTACAAATGCTCTCTCAAGCAACAGGGATGGTACCACAGGCTTTGAGACAGATGGTAGCCAATCCAAATTCAGTATGGTAAGCAGGCGCCCCTCAATAAAACTTTAATTGCTGCATATGGTATCTGCTAACTTGTTTAGAAAATGGATATGCAGCATTAGCTCAAAGCATTTAAATGGCCTCATAGCACTGGACAGCATGTTGGGCTGCCACCTGGAAGACCCAAATTTCATAGCAGATGTAACAGTAGAAGAATAAAGCTGGTGGTTGCTAGTCCTGGAATGGAGATGACATAGTCAGCACCCAGCTGTTCCCCCCACCCGCACGGACTCCTATTGCTTTGGTGTCACCTCCACCACGTCTTGAAATCACTCATGTATTGTATTCTCCTCCCAAGGAGAGACACAGAGAGAAAAAAGACAAAAACAAAAACAAAAACACGCACTAAGCTATACCATAAGGCTGAAATGGGAAGGGGTCCGTGTCCCTGCTACACCCTGGGAAACATGGAAGATGCTTTAGAATGCAGTTCAGGGAGGGAAAAAAAAAAAAAAGGATAAAGATCTGGATGGAGAATGCCCGACATATGTGCAAATTTGTGCCAAAAGATGGGAGCCAAGACAGAAGAGAAGGTTCCTTCTGAGAGTGCTGAAGAGATCTTTGCAATTTATCATTTGCATTTGTCTTGCCTGGCAAACAATAAATAACACTTCACACTTGCTGAGGAGGTCAGCTTATCGGACTGCTGACTTCAGAGACTGATAAGGAGTGAAACTTATCATTTCTCAAAACCGGGTCTCCTTAATCCCTTCCCCAGTCAGGTAACAGTAATGAGTATAAGAGAAATAGAATCTCAAGATCTCAGTCTATTTAAAGACAAGGATATTAAAGGAAGGAACAAAACTAATTGTTTTTCAGAAAGATCACAGAGCAATATTCACTTTTGAACATTAGTGCTTTGCGCCACCCCACCCTAATCTAAATTAAGAAAACCCACAAATGCACTTCCCAGACACACTATTGATTTCTGACCTGTAAATTACTCTCCATCAAAAAGGTTTTGGTGCAGACTAGGGGTTTGGAGTAGCCTGGGTACTTCTCAGCTGCAATCTGCATAATGTTTAGTATTCAGTGAGTTAAAGCAGGCAATGAAAGGGAACTGTCAACGCAATCTAGAAGATATAAAGAAATGAAGGGGGGGGGGAGCCGTATGCTAATAATCCACTCAGTAATTAAGTGAAGATCGCTGCCAAGCGCCACTGCCACTTTCAAAGGGTAATTTGTACAGGAAATCATAGAGTCATTGTCAAATCATTTCAGGATAAAAGGAAAGTCATCAACTGAGATAAGATAAATGCTGGGTGTCTGGCAGCATGTGCCCTAGGAAATGCCTTTGCTTTTTAAATTTTTTTTTTTCCAAAAAAAAAAAAAAAAAAAAAACCCCAGAAAAAAACCTTGTAGAAGTGGGGCTAGAAAAACTTGACAGGTTGAAATGTACATTTACTATTAATAATAGGGGCAATCTATGCATGAATGAGTTTTTAAATAGGTTACTTGAACAAAAAATGGTAAAATAAATCAGTTAAGAGGACTTAACTTGTAACTAGTATACTGCCTGTGATTTTTCCTCTTCCTCTCCCTTCTTTTACCATGCAGAAGTTTTCAATCATTTCCCCTTTGTTTCCCTATTTTAGCTAAATTATAGTATTTCAAAAGTGGTATTAAGCATCCCATTCTCTAAGGAAGACAACACTTTCATCTCTGGAAAACTAAAAAAAAAATTTTTTTTTCAAGGAAATCTGAGGTTGGAAAAAAATCATGTTGCTCCTACTGCTTCCCTTTTATGCTGTTTGGATCTTGCTTTATCTCACAAGAAATCCTGCAGAATTAATACATGAAGTTTGTGAGGCAGCTATAGTCTTTGTGTAGAAGTGGAGAATATAGGTTATTGTTTTTCTAAATATTATCCTTCTGGAAAAATCTCAACAAAATGAGACATGTATTCTGTTTGTCATTCAAATTTACATGCTCCCTCATTGACTTATTCTGACTTAACCTGTGTTAGACAAATGTCTCCAAAAAGAATAAATGGATGCATGCATTTGCGGGTAGTTATTTCTACACAGCTAAATTGATTCCTTGGATGAAATGTTTCACCCAAATATTTCCTTAAAACTGATGTCTTCTGTCATCCTGAAAGAAAAGTTTGTTTGCTCTGGGGAGCAAAATGTCGCAATGTTTGAGACTCGCTCCTAAAGGACTTCCCCATTCTGGCGCTGCTCCATCCACAGAAGCATGGACGGGGAATTCAAGATAACAGAGCTTCATGGGGTCCTAAAGCATCAGCCATATGTGAAGTTTGTTCTTTACATAAGAACTGTGTCAAATGTTTTTTTAGATTGCTTGACAAACCTTTTTCAGATGAAACCATACGTTTTATAATACGTGCTTAATAAAGTTATCTTTTGAACGAACATATGAAGAGTAACTTCCTTCGTGCCAGGTGTTATATGAAGACATTGACCCCACTAGCAAAGAGTTTCTAATGAGAGAAGCAAACAAACAAATAACTAATTAATGTGTGTATCTTTCGTTCTTATTTATGCATATTAGTTTTCATCACAGGATTTTGTGTTTGGTTCTTAACTTAAAAGGACTTTTGGTTAATTTTGTGTAGACTTGTACATGATTCTTTAGAACAATTATGAACGTGTACATTTGTCCTTTCTCCTCCTTTCCTTTCTCTTTCTCTCTTTCTTCTTGCTTTCCTTCCTTTCTCTGCCCCTCTTTCTCTTCCTTCTGTTTATCTACCATTCACCAGCTACTGTTACCCATCTCTCTTTCCAATTCTACAGCAGCTCCTCTGTGATACGTATTATGATATATGACGGAATATAAAGGCATTTGTGCCTTTGCAGTTACAAATTAATGATTGAGTGGTGGGAAAGAGAATATAAAATTAAACAACTGTCATAAAACATCAGGATTTTGTTCTGTGGGTTAGACAACTACGCCCTGGGCAGAATTTATAGAAGTATTTTGAGGATAAAATTGAAGTTACTGATTTAACAAAGTTGATCATTGGATTCCCCTGTGAATCTTGTCTCTACTTAAATTTTAGTAATTCCAGGAAGCAACTGAAGAGGAAGCCCATCTATCTGTATATCTATATGTCTATCTATATCTTCTGTGTTAAAGTGAGATATATAGGTATAGATATAGATATAGATATAGATATACCTCAACTATTAAAGCATAGTAGTCTGGGACCTATTAGTCTAAGAGCATACAGTTCTACACAGTGCATTAAAATTTGTTAGAAGAATACAAGAATTGATGTTCTTAGCAATGACCCCGAGTTCTTATGAACCTCTTAAAATATATAAGATTTCATTGGTAATTTAGTATAAGCTTAAGTTTATTGGGTATCTCCAAATTGAACTGTTACTGTTAAGCAAAATCAAACTGTCCTCAAAGCGCAGAGATCATCCAGGCATACCTCATTTTACTGTACTTCACTTTACTGGGCTTTACATGAAATGCATTTTTTTTTTTTTTAACAAATTCAAGGTTTGTGGAAACCCTGTGTAGAACGAGTCTGTGGGCACCATTTTTCCAACAGCATTTGCTCCCTACCTGTCTCTGTGCCACATTTTGGTAATTCTCACAATATTTCAATGTTTTTCATGATTATTGTATTTGTTAGGGAGGTCTGCGACCCGTGCTCTTTGATGTTGCTATTGCAATTGTTTTTGGGGTACCATGAGCTGTGCCCATACAATATGGTGAACTTAATTAATGTGTGTGTCCTGACTGCTCCACGGACTGGCTATTTTCCTGTGTTAGGCCTTCTCCTCCCTCTCTATGGGCCTCCCTATTCCCTAAGGTACAATTTTGAAATAAGGCAGTTAGGAACCATACAATGTCCCCTGAGTGTTCGTGTGAAAGAGTGAGTCTCCTATCTCTCGTTTTAAATCAAAAGCTGGAAAAGATTAAGCTTACTGAGGAAGACATGTAGAAAGTTGAGAGAGGCTGAAATCTAGGCCTCTTGCAGGAAACTGTTGGGCAACTTGGGAATGCAAAGGAAGAGTTCCTGAAGGAAACTAAAGTGCTACTCAGGGAACACATACGTGATAAGAAAGAGAAACAGCCTATTTTGCTGACAGGGAGAAAGAGTGGTCTAGATAGAAGTCAAACCAGCCACAACACTCCATTAAGCCAAAGCCTAATCCGGAGCAAGACCCTAACCCTCTTCAATTCTCTGGAGGCTGACAGAGGTGAGGAAGCTGCAGAAGGAAAGTGTGAAGCTAGCAGAGGTTGGTTCATGAGGACTTAAGGAGAGAAGCCATCTCCACAACAGAAAGTACAAGGTAAGCAGCAAGTGCTGATACGGAAGCTGCAACAAGTTCTCCAGAAGGTCTATGATCATTAATGAAGAGGACTACACTTAACAACGGATTTTTGATGTAGATGAAACAGTTATATATTGGAAAAAGACGTCATCTAGGACTTTCATAGCTAAAGAGAAGTCAATGCCTGGCTTCGAAAGATGGGCTGACTCTCTTGTTAGGGTCTAATGCAGTTAGTGACTTGAACTTAAAGCCAGCGCTCATTGTCCATTCCCAAAAATCCTAGGGCTGAAAATCCTTATGAATTATGCTAAATCTACTCTGCCCGTACTTTATAAATGGAACAACAAGGCCTGGATGACAGCACATCTATTTGCAACATGGTTTACTGAATATTTTAAACCCATTGTTCAGACCCACTGCTCAGAAAAAAAGATTCCTTTCAAAATGTGGTTGTACCTGGTCACCCAAGAACTCTGATGGAGAAGCATCATGAGGTTAATGCTGTTTTTATGCCTACTTATATAGCATCCATTCTGCAGCATGTGGATCCAGAATAATTTTGACTTTCAAGTCTTATTATTTAAGAAATATATTTTGTGGGGCACCTGGGTGGCTCAGTGGGTTAAAGCCTCTGCCTTCAACTCGGGTCATGATCTCAGAGTCCTGGGATCGAGCCCCACATCGGGCTCTCTGCTCAGCATGGAGCCTGCTTCCTCCTCTCTCTCTGCCTGCTTCTCTGCCTACTTGTGATCTCCGTCTGTCAAATAAATAAATAAAATCTTAAAAAAAGAAATATATTTTGTAAGGCTATCACTGCCTCACTGTATATAGTGATTTTTCTGGTGTATCTGGACAAAGTAAATGAAAACCTGGAAAGGATTCATCATTCTAGATGTCATCAAGAGCATTCATGATTTATAGGAAGAAGTCGATATAGCAACATGAACAGGAATTTGGAAGAAGTAGATTCTAGCCTTAATGGATGACTTTGAGAGTTTCAAGACTTCCATGTAGGAAGTATCTGCAGACATAGGAAATAGCAAGAGAACTAGAATCAGAAGTGGAGCCTGAAGATGGCCGTGAATCACCTCCCTCTGATGATACAACTTTAATGGATTGGGAATTGCTTCTTACTGGTGAACAAAGCAAGTGGTTTCTGGGGATAGAATCTACTCCTGATAAAGATGCTGTGAAGTTCATTGAAATGATAACAAAGGATTTAGAATATTATATAAACTTAGTTGGTAAAACAATGGCAGGGTTTGAGAGGACTGACTTCAATTTTGAGAGAAGTTCTACTGTGGGTAAAATTCTATCAAATAGCATCACATACTACAGAGAAATGGTTTATGAAAGAAAAAGTCAATCTATGTGGCAAACTTCACTGTTCTCTTATTTTGAGAAATTGCCACAGCTGCCCAAACCTTCAGCAACCACCACCCTGATCAGTCAGCAGCCATCAACCTCGAAGCAAGAACCTCCACCAGCAAAAAGATTATGACTTGCTGAAAGCTCAGATGATGGTTAGCATTTTTTAGCAATAAAGTACTTTATAATTAAGGTATGTATATTTTTTAGACATAATGCTATTGCACAATTAATAGACAATAGTGTAGTGTACACATAACTTATATGCACTGGGAAACCAAAAAATTCATTTAACTCACATTATTGCAATATTTGCTTTATTGTGCTGGTCTGGAGCTGAAGCTACAATATCTCTGAGGTAATATCTCCGTGTACAGTGGGTTGATAATTTTCAATCTCATGATTTGGTTAAACTATTATATATTTAGATTTTACAAAAGGTTGTATAATGGTGAATTAAAAAGCTTAAGGATATTTTCAATTTTACATGAAATATTCTGTATCCTTTCATATATATTATTGTTCTCTAAGAGACACTTAGGAGCATATAATATTTCTCAAGTATATTTGATCATAATACCTTTTTATTTTTACTTTTTATTTTTTTAAAGATTTATTTATTTGAGAGAGATATATATAGAGAGAGAGCTCATGCTTGTGTGAACACGAGCAGTGGGAAGTGCGGGGGTGGGGATCTTCAAGCAAACTCCCCACTGAGCGTGAAGCCCAACTGGGGGTGGGGGAGTGAGTTCATGATCTGAGCCAAAAGCAAGAGCTTTGGCTCTCGAATGAGCCACCCAGGCACCCCAATAATAACCCCTTTGGGGAGACTTGTGATCAGGAACATATCCATTCCAATGAAAAATAAAATTTATCAAAGCTCCTATTTTCTTGAGGTTCAGAAAAGTTGAAACAATCATCTTTTAAAGATCCACATATTTGACAAGCAAACCAATTAAAAATAGGTCATTTTTTCAAAACTCTTGACTTGAAAGAGTTTAATATTAAAAACTACCACTAGGTGAGGGTTATGTCTACTGACTGAGCTAAGAATTTCACAGATACCATCTTTTGATCCTTCCCACATGCCTGCATAGTAGGTGAGCATATCTTCATTCTAAAAATGAATAAAAACCATTAACCTTATAACTGGTCAAAGGAAAATTTAAACACAAATCAGTCTAGTGTCAAAGAAATACTCTCTTCTATGGTTTCATTTATTTGAAGAAGCACCAAAAATTGTTTCAGAGGAGAACTTGTAAACAAATCATTTATTTATTAATGTATTTAGAAAATGTATTTTGAACCTATCCTGTATAATATGTTCTGAGATTTCACTGACTAGACCTAATGCTAGAATAATAAGTTTCAAATCTGTATTTTTGAGAAATAATGAGAACAGGATGAGGTCAAGTATGTTTTTAGAAAACAAATGCACTCTGGTCTTATCAACCCACACAATGAACAGTCTTAGAGAAGAATGTGTTTTGCAACATGAAACATCTTGTAAAGTTGATAATTTAAAAAAAACCATTAAGAAATATAGATAGATATGTATAAAGGGACCAAAATTTACTAAATAAAGCAGATTTTTTTTTAGCCCATCTTTCTCTGTGACAGGTAACTAATGAAATTAAGGAAATCAGTTTTATTTTGTGTGGCTGAAATATTTTCTCATCTTGATCAAATTAACATGGTTTCTTAGGAGGTGTGGAGATGATTTCTAAAGTTGTCTTCCATTAATTTGTCCCTTCCCTATATGTGCAGGCCGTGCTTCTCATTTGGGTAGAATATTTCTCCTCTTGAATCAGGGATGGCTTTTAGAATTGCTTTGCTAAACAGAATGTACCAAAAGTGACACTGGGGCAGGTCTGGGTCTAACCTCTAAGAGGACTGACAACATCTTTCTGGGGAATTCAACCACCATGATACAAAGAAAGTTGAGGGGCGCTTGGGTGGCTCAGTGGGTTAAAGCCTCTGCCTTCAGCTCAGGTCATGGTCCCAGGGTCCTGGGATAGAGCCCCACATTGGGCTCTCTGCTTGGCGGGGAGCCTGCTTCCCCCTCTCTCCCTGCCTGCCTCTCTGCCTACTTGTGATCTCTGTCTGTCAAATAAATAAATGAAATCTTTAAAAGAAAAAAAAAAAAAGAAAGTTGAGCAAAACTACTGAATGAAGAAATATTACACAGGGTGGGGGGACAAGTAAGTGAGCAATGAAATGCCAGTGTGAGTGAAGCCTTCTTAGATGTTTCAACTCAGCCCAGTGGCAGCTAAAAGCCAGCTGAGTGAGTGACCTCAGTTAATGGCAGATAGAGCAGAAGAACCGAGTCCTGCCCAAATTCTGGACCCACAGAATCACAAGAAAGAATCCATTGTTATTGTCTAAAGCCTCTAGGTTTTGGCATGAATTACAAAGTCATAGATAATTGGGGGGAAAAAAAGGCCGAATTAAAAGAATTAAAGAATATAGAATGATTTAAATTCTTAACTACATTCTGCATATCTGTATATGTATTTAAGATCCTCAAAGAGATTAAAATACAATTTATCAAAATTCAGGTTACCAAAGGTGTTACCTGCTTCTCAAATTAGTTTTTAATTCCCTGCTTTTATCAAAAAATGGAAGTTTAGATTAAAAAAAATTATAGGAAAAGACTGGACTTTAATAGAAAGTAAAGAGTGAAATCTGAGAAAACATTAGAAATACTTATTAAAATGTTAATTTTTTTTGCAACATTTAAAAAATAGACTATGAACTTTAACATCCAGGGCAAAATAATCAGGTTTTAGATTGAGTTTGTAAAATGTTATCCTTGGTATAAAAATGTTTACTTAATTCATAATTCATTAAGAGAATTTCCATTAAAAAAATCTCTGCACTCTATTATTTCAAAAAAGATTTTCCAAAAGTCTTAAAGGAAGAAATTTAATTTGAATTTATTATGAACAATTTGCTAATTCAACTGAATGGATAAGCAGTCAGCTCTTTGAAGAATGGGTGTTTAGAGGATGACAAGCATATTTGAAAAGAGTGATTTTTAGGAAGCAAAAAATCCCAAGTAACTGTGCTATTTAGAACCAATTGCCATAGTGTTCCTGAGCAATAACCAGTTTTCCCAGAAGAGAATTTTATTTAGTATGGATGGTTTGTAATAGCTGGAAGTTCAACTTGCAATGTGACTTGCATTTTTCCATAGGCAGGTCATGACCCAAATCACTGAAGGGGGAAAAAAAAAAAAGAAAGAAAAAAGAAAAGACTCTATTTTTCTAAACTTCCTGAGACTCACAGACTTCTTAATACATGGAAATAGCTTGGAAAGCCTGACTGTATGAGTGGTCCAATCACAGCCTCTCATTTTCTCCTTTGGAAATGAAGGTGATATTCACAACCCTATTGGAAACTCAAACACAAGCTAGTCCTGAACATATTAGAAAATATTAGTTAGTCCAGCATTTTCCTTTGTTTAAGTAATAATTGGTGTGAAAATTATTTGGCTTAACACTAATTAATATTAAATAGGAGTGGGTTTAAAATAGCACCTTTTTCTCCTCAAGGTATCACAGAAGAGATTTACAAAGTAATGAGTTAAAATACTGGGAGCAGCGTGACTCTGCTGGCAAATGGATCAGCCATTATGTGCCCAACAATAGCTCACACACATATAAGTAATTAATGTCCTTCAGATGTACTTTATCATACTTACTTTTCACAGTGTTAAATTATTACCCTAATTTTTATTCCAAAGACTTTCTTATTTATCTGGTATTGAATTATTTTATTGAGCATATTACCATTTATTTTAAAAAATCACTATCATTTCTATTATTTTTGAAGGAGCTTTCTAGTTCATTGCTCTGCATATAATCTCATGTGCCACTTCTTGGGTATAATAAAAAATTAAAAATAAGAATGGTATAAAAATTAAAAACCCAGCTAGACGGAAACCTATTAATTTCTTTGTTTCTCTATGTGTAGCTACAAAGGTAAAATAAATTGATCTCGCTTTTCAAGTTTGTTTAGGGCAAATGTATATAATTTTGCGTGGATGTGAAATATGTTTGTGATTGTTTTTACTATTCTTTTATTAAGCAAAAATAGATAAGTCTATTTTATTACATTAAGTATTGGATAAACAGTATTTTGTAAAAGATATGTAAATCAAATAGTGTGTTTTGTTCAAGTATTTTTCATGAATGAAATATCAGACTAGTTTGGAGGTTAGCCACTGATGTTAATGATTCAGCTTTCAAAATGAATGCCATGGTTTTATGCAATCAGTGAATGGCCAAGCTTCCACAAAGGGTGATCACTGAACGCACAAAGTTGAAAATAAACCCCAATACACAGAACAATAAATGCTGTGGCAGTGAATAATTATTGGTCTTATAAATCCTAATCGTTTTATGGTTTATCTTAATAGCAGCTAAATATGTTCTTTGAATTCCTTTATCTGTAACAATATTTAGATTTTTTTTTTTTCAGGCTTCTGTTGGTGATATTTTCCAAATCAAGTAAAGGAAAAGAAAACTCAGTCATTATAAAACATAAAGCAATCTGTAAAATTATAAAGCTTTTTCCTTCCTCTCCCCCATTCTCCTTCCCACATCAAATGTAGACCATATGCCAAGGCTACTCCTTAACTATAACTGACTGTTGTTACTGTAGTAATCAGTCTCTGTCAGAGCAATTACTTAAAATCATCCGTCCTGGTTGTTTTTCACAATCCACAGCACACTGAGCAGAACAATGCAGCTGACAATCCCAATGGCACAGATGGAATTATCATACCTCACACCCCGCCTGACTGACAGTTACCTGCAGGAAGGGGGAAGGACCCTATCATCTGGAGGGGCAGCTTTCTTGTTTCCAAAGAAGGAGAGAGAAAGCCCTTGCTGCACCTTTGTCATCTAGGGAATCAGCAGAGACTTCCTCCTGGCATGTGCAAAACAAACAATGACATTATTCTTCTGGAGAGCAGCGGGGCGGGCATTATCCGTGTTGAGGCACTGGCTTTAAGATATTAAACAGGTTAATCGATAGGTGTTCCAGCCTTCACAAGACCCTAATTAGCAGACCATATGGATTGAAATTCATTAGCCTCTCCAGCCTTTTGCCAGATCAATATTTCCGGGAACTGTCCCAAAGTACATTGTTTAGAAATATGTTCGTTTCTTAGATCTCCCGACCAATGGTTGTTGGGGTGTCTGTGTGCGTGTGTGCCTGTGTGACAAAGACAGTTTCAGGGCAAGGGCTGGGAACCTTGATAGAGTCTGACCCAATTGCTTCAAGTGGTACAACCACCATTATATTGGGAGGAGCAAGTTTTGAACAAAGATCCTTTTAACTAAGCAAATAGTATCCTTTCTCATCCTGCCTTTTGTTCCAAACAAACAAACAAACAGACACAAAGATAAAAAGGAAAGTCTTCAGAGCTGGGGGGTGGAGGGGGTGGGAGAGGCGGAGGTGGGATTTTACTAGGATAGAAAAGTGAATTAAACAAAACAATTTTTGCTGAACTGCTGATCCCCAAAAGACCTGAGTCTCTCCGAGTGGGGCCAGCTTCAATCAGGTGGCTTGGAAGCTGCGGAGTCGAGCCGCTAGGGTGAGAGCCTCTGCCCTAATGAAAGTCCTGGCGAGGCGAGCTGTAGGCGCCTTCATAATACAACACGCTGGAAAGGAATTCCTATTCCATCTTGGTGGACAGCTCCAAATAATTAGAGGAAGAAAGAGGGGGAGAACTTCTGGGTTTCCCTCTTTTAGTCTTGAACCATCTATGCCTAAGGAAACATGGGTCACGGGAGCATAAGGGGGGTACGTTTGCGTGATATAGACGTTAAGAATGTACATGGACCCATAGACGTGTATATTCTTTCTCTGACATTTTTGGACTGGTACTATTCAAAACACTAACAGGGAAGGAATTCATTTAATTCAGTAAGGGAAAATGGAAGAGCTGAATCCTTATAGTGTGCTGATGAAGAGACCTAGATTAATCA
Organism: Enhydra lutris kenyoni; assembly: GCF_002288905.1. Taxonomy (NCBI): domain Eukaryota; kingdom Metazoa; phylum Chordata; class Mammalia; order Carnivora; family Mustelidae; genus Enhydra; species Enhydra lutris. The sequence continues at coordinate 44,466,555 of NW_019154098.1, read as the reverse complement.
TAAACCTCGCTGGGCCACCAACAGGCTTTATTGAATCATGCTGAACCCATTGTGTGACTCTGTGACTACCCTTCTGCTAGACTTCTTGAAAGTCTGGCTTTATTTGGAGTTGGAATGTTGAAGTTATAGGATACTCCTGGGTAACCAGAATTGATTACATTGCCATTAAGAAAATTGCCCAAGATAGAGATTGCAAGAGAGGCACCACCAAATACAGGCCTTGTGGTGTTATTTGTTTCTAGAACATCAGGGAATTTTGATGGTAAGCAGGTACGGCTATTTTAATTTTGCTTTCAGTTAAATGTGGGCACTCTGGTCTGGGAAGTGCTTCATCCATAAAATCTGGGAAGACCTGTTCTACAAGGGCTGGGGGCTACTCTCCAACTGTAGGTTTGGGAAGGGGCTATGTGACAATGAAGACTCTCCACATTGACTAGGAGTCAATGGCTTTTTTGAAAATGGAAGGAAAGGAGAGGAGGTAACCTGAACTCCGTCCTTCCACCTGAGCTAACCAAGACAGTGGCCACCAGTCACGTGTGGCTAGCACCTAAAACATGGCTTTTTTGAACTGAGAAATGCTGTAATTGCAAAGTACTTACTATATTTTGAAAACTTAAATAGAAAAAACAATACAGAATATCTCATGAATAATTTTTGATATTAATGATATGTTGAAATGATAACATTTTTGATATATTGGGCTAAATACACTGTGCTATGGGTTGGGTCTCTGCCTTCGGCTCGGGTCATGGTCTCAGAGTCCTGGGATCGAGCCCTACATGAGGCTCTTTGCTCAGTGGGGAGCCTGCTTCCCCCTCTCTCTCTCTCTGCCTGACTCTCTGCCTACTTGTGACCTCTCTTTCTCTGTCAAATGAATAAATAAAAAATAAAATCTTTAAAATAATTGTTACTTGTTTCTTTCTCCTTTTTTTTTAATGTAATCACTGGACAATTTAAAATTATCTATGTGCCTCACATTATATTTCTACTGGATAGCGTGAGCCTACCTAATCCATACCCTATGTTAGTCCTTTCACAAGTGTTTTTTCTTTATATCTTTATAGCAACTTGATGAGGTAGTTATGACTATTCCCTCTTTATTGACAAGAGCCACGCATTGCACACATCAGGGAACTTGCTTAATACATACAGGTACCAGGGAGAAAAACTGTACATAGAGCAGATTGGTTTCATTCCAAAGGCCCTCTTCTTCCCAGAAGATCTTATGTCTTCCATGTCCTATTACTGATCCCTATGAAGTGGAATGAAAATAAGGGTTTTGACTTTGAATGTCCCTGTGGTCACCTCTGCCTAATCTAGTGTTTCTTGAGGGAGATGCTATTGTCATTAGGGTGGGGAAAATTCTAACTCAGGTGAGGCTGTCCCAGGATCTGCACAGGATCTTCAGGGTCCCTGGCCAGAATCTACTAATTGCCAGTAGCTCTTTCTGAGCTCCTACGACTGTAATAATAAAAACGCTCCCCTCCATTTTCAAATAACCCCTTGGGAGATGGCACCAGGCTGTGCTTGGAGACATTGATCTATAGACTAGGAGGTCTGCAAACGAGAGCCCCAAAGCCACATCCTGTTTTTGTAAATAAAGTTTTCTTGTAACATCGCCATGCCCATTTGTTTACATATTGTTCATGGCTGCTTTTGCACTGCAAAAACAGAGTTGAACAGTTAAGATGGAGACTGTACTGGGTGCAAAGCTGAAAATATTTACAATCTGGTTCTTTACAGAAAAAGACTGTGGGCCCATCACGATCCATCTTCATATATCATTCTGCCTATCAATTAACACTCTTGCTTTAGGATTTGCATTTTAGGGCTCGTTTCTTTTTGATTCGGATTTCTTGCATTTCCCACCTCTTGGGTGCGCTATTCCCACTTCGCCATACACATAAGTTCTAAAATTTGGCTTGATACTTCCAGCTCTTTCTGTAGTGGTATTGTGGTTAGAAAGCCGAAATTCCATTCTTGGTCCTGCCACCTACTAATTGTGTGGCCTTGAGCCAGACTGTCCTTAACTTTTTTGAGGCTCCTTTTGCCCATCTGTTTCGGAAGGCTAATCATTCTTCCTTCTTAAGATTTAGAGTGACTTGGGGCACCTGAGTGGCTCAGTGGGTTAGGCTTCTGCCTTCAGCTCAGGTCCTGGGATGGAGCCCCGCGTCGGGCTCTCTGCTTAGCAGGGAGCCTACTTCCCCTTCTCTCTCTGGCTGCCTCTCTGCCCACTTGTGATCTCTCTCTGTCAAAAAAAAAAAAAAGACTTGTAGTGACTAGCAAAGGATCTAAATGGTAATAGGGCACCTAAAATAATACCTGGAAAGTAACAGGTGTCTCTTCTTTCCCTCAGCAGGGTCCAGCACCAAGACTGCCTGGTTCTCTTCTCATAACTCGTGGATGACCACACCACCACAGCAGGTTTCCCCTCATGGGTTCTAGCGTTATTTCAAATGTTGCTTCTACAAGCCTCAACACCTTCATGTTGAGAGGATTTCTCTCACTAGCGCTTGTTTTTCAAGCAAGCCGGTCAATGACCACTCATACCAGGATCTAATGAGAAGGGTCGCCAAAATAGACTGTTCAAGCAAAGAAGAGGGCACTGAATTCAATTTGTAGTTGACCAGATGCTTAGAAATCAAAGAGGTGTCATGTTGTCTTAATGCTTAAAGCAAGTAAATAACCTTGCAAAGAAGTTCAGAATTAATTGGAGTTGAAATAATTATAGCCAATGATAAGCCAACTACCAGAGAAATGCAATAGTCAAGCTGTGTGGTAACAAATGCATTGATTAACATATGTCAGGACAGCACTGAGTGTAGCTGAGAAACACAGAATTATGAAGGTGAAAAAAAAATCACCGGCTTCCACAACAGTTTTTAGTGATCGCTCAGTTCTCTACTTGTGAGATCAGAGAGACTTCATTCTTTAAAAAAAAAAAAAAGAAAAAAGAAAAGAAAAAAAAAAGAGCCATTCCAGTGAGAGAGACGATTAGTCTGGAAGGCCACCCTGCCATATGACGAGCAAAGCCACGGATTTAGCATAAGCAAATGTATGTTAAGATGCATTTTGTGATCCACCGATGAGTGGATCGTCCCCTACTCCTGAAGTTTGAACAAGGCTCGAGAGGGTCATCTCCCCGCCAACGAGGACCTCCGCGCCACTTGAAGCAAAAAGTGACCTATTAAAAAGCTGAAATGTCTTCGGCTGGAGAACTTCAGAGAAACCACTTCACCTAAAACGAGACTGGTGAGTACAAAGGGACTGGCGTATGACCCATTTCTAGCCCGCAAACTGAAAAGGAATCCTGGAATAACACATTATTGGTGCGGCTCTGGAATTTTCAAAGCGCTTTTATGTCAATGAACCCGTATGTGAAATGACCAGGTCGACTAACTTACCGAGAGAAAACAAGATTGCACTTTGCAGATAGAAACCTCCTCCCACCCTCCTGATTTTTTTTTTTTTTTTTCCACAGAATTTAGGACATGACTCAGTTTCTTAACACATTGGGGGAAAATTTCTTCAAAGAATGGAGTGATGTGTGAAATTAAGAAACAGAAGGAGCATAAGGAAGACAATATGGTAACACGCAGTTAAGTTTCCAAGACTTGAGAATATATCTCTTGCAAAATATCCCTGTATGCTAAAGTGCATTCTGTTTATTCTAGCTCAGAGGCTCAGCTGGTCATGTAATATGTTAGCAACTGGCAGACTGAAAATGTAGAGCGAGGTTGGACGATCAGGGCTTTCATCAAGAGGAAACTCTGGGGCTTGGTGTTAGTTTGTAGAGTTGAGGGGGGCTTCGCAGAATGATGAAAAACGCTAGATGGGGAGAAAAGGAAATGAAAAATAAAGAGAATGATCTAAGAGATTAAGTCCCCTCAGACTCAGGCAATGGCTGGCATCCACAGCCCCTCACAGACTCTTCCATATTAGCAAAACATAAATATATCCTCAGGATTGCAGCTTAATTGGGGCTCCTATTATCGGAGCCAATACGGGCTCACCCTAGAAGAGAAGTGTCACAGTAATTGAACCTTTTTCGTTTGGTTTCAGACTCTGCTAGTTGAAGGGAGGATGCTGTTCAACACACAGTGTTTTCAGGGAAGAGAATACCACTTGGCCGGAGAGCTTTCCCCAGAACTGAGCAAGCCACATCATTTTATAGCAAGTGAGTCCTTGCTAGGGAAGTGATTACCAACATTTTATATTTTGCAAAAAGCCTTATAAGCATTTGAGGGAAGGTGCCCTCATCCACACTCCTGTTGTTTTTAACCTTCATTTATAGCTTAGGAAACTGAGGTTCAGTGGCTTGGAGAGGCTTGCCAGGGTCATCTGGTAATTCAACAGCTAGGTCTCATAATATCGCACAATCGTAATAACAGAAGATTTTAAAAATAACATTTCATTTACAGAATGAATTGTACCTACCGGCTTCTTTTTGGCTTGAAAATAGACATGTCTCCCTACCTCCTTTATGCTGATCTCTTTATACTTTAAAGATGATAGACTTTTCAGGGAAAAAATATTTCATGCTATTCACAAAAAGGCAATTTCCATTACGCAACCCCATAAAAACAAGCAGAGCATATTGTATATATTTTAATTAATATTCTTATGTCCATAAATATTTTACTTTCCTTTTTCTGTTTAGGTACATTGGCCAGGGTTTATTTTCAGAATTGTCATAAAAGGTCACATTCACCTACCACGTCCTCTGTATCAGAAAGAGAAGACTGTGGGGACACCTGGGTGGTGTGGTCGGTTAAGCGGCCAATTCTTGGTTTTGGCTCAGGCCCTGATCTCAGGGTCATGAGGTCGAGTCCCACAGCCCAGCAAGGAGACTGCTTCAGATTCTCCCTCTCCCTTTGCCTTCCTGCTTATGCTCTCTCTTTCCTTAAAATAAATACATAAATCTTTAGAAAAAGATGATTGATTGCTAATTGTTTCCTTCAAATCCGCAAAGACAAATGCTCCATAGTCTCCTGGAACTCTCTCTCCATTGGATGTGTTTTTTTTTTTTTTTTTTTTTTTTAAAGATTTTATTTATTTATTTAATAGACAGAGATCACAAGTAGGCAGAGAGGCAGGCAGAGACAGAGAGAGGAGGAAGCAGTCTCCCCGCTGAGCAGAGAGCCCCATGTGGGGCTCGATCCCAGGACCCTGGGATCATGACCTGAGCCGAAGGCAGAGGCTTTAACCCACTAAGCCACCCAGGTGCCCCAAGGATGTGTTTTAATACCATGAGATATGTTTCAAATTTCCCAAGGACTTCTGAAAAATCAAAATCAACCTCCAACATCTTAGCATTGTGGATCATCTGCTAACCAAATAGTAGACTCTTTATCTAACTCCCCCTAATTTTGACAAGCCTAGAAAGAACTCTTATAACTCTAGACTCAGTGTATTTGTGCCAATAACCACTGAACCACAAATCATCTGATGTGATGAACCACACCAGATATCTATTGTTAGATATCTGAATTTTTAAATTACACATGTCAAGACCCTTAAGTTCTTATTCTTTCTTGGTAGAAGGGGTCTTCACTTATATGAAGAGTTAATCAAGTTTTTGGAACTCTACTCTCAACAAAAACAATAAAATTTAAAACTAAACTCAACTGACTAGGCCAGGCAAGGTTATTTCTATGTTTCAGTTCACAAAGAGAAAAAATAATTACTGGAAAGGAAGAGTATGAATTACCAGATCTCTATTAGTATGCAATATCCTAGAATTTTTTTTTGGGGGGGGGACAATTTTAATACCCTCATGATGAAGTTTTTTATTTTTTTAATCTCTGATATCTCCCAATATAAATCATCTTGAAAACTGGGGATGGACTAATCTCTCATTTTGCTCTCATTTGTCCTTCTCTGAATCCTCAGTAGTTTCCAGGTTCTTACAGGCAATCAAATTTCTGAGGAGGTTACTACTTAAGACCCTTCACTTCCTGGTTCCTTTCTAGAAGAACCATTTTTATGATAGCTTGACTGTTCCCAGAACTGTTCCCAGAATATATCAACAGCTTCTCAACTTATCTTTTGTGTAAAAAGCTCCTCCACTCTTCTGCCAAATCCTCCCTCTTCTTGGAAGTACTGCATGGGTCCTACCTTTTCTCTGAGACCACTCACTGAACACTCTACTTTAATAATTGCTTCCTCCATGGCAGTCCTGTAATTTCCTTTACCTCTAATATTCATTTCTTACCTAGTACATGCCATACCATATTATTATATGCCTTAACCACTGTGCTTCCATGTTCTGTGTATGTCACATATGTTGTGTCCCTAGAACCCTATACACTGTAACGTCAGGTGGCATTGATGATGATTGCTAACACCGAATGCCATGTGCCAGGTAAACAAAGTGGTCTAAGCACCTTATAATTATTAACTCATTTAATTCTCACAGTAATCTGAGAGGTAGGTGCCATTATTATATCTGTTTAAAAGATGACAAAACTGAGGCAGAGAGCAGTAAGTGACTCACCTTGTGCCACCCACATCATAAATGTTGGAGTTGAGATTTGAACATAGGTGATTTGACTCCCATCCATTTAAGTAATACACAATGCTGATGATTACTGAAGAAAAGGGCATACAATTTTATAATTATGAGCTGAATATTTTTTGCAGGATGAGAAGATGAGCCACTCTAAAATAGGTCAGACTTAAGTCAAAAAAGGCATTTCTTCATAGATAAAATTTTAGGGATGAGAATCATTTTGTTTTCTTAAAAGAATAAAGATGCATCTATTTGTATAAAATTTTATCTGGACTTGAACCAATATCCAGATGACTCCAGTACCTTAGCATCACTGCTTACCTTAGCCCTCCAACCCCTCCATAAAAGTGCACTCTTGTTCTGTCCTCCATGCTCAGCTCTGTGCTGCTTGAGGAGAAACACAAGAAAACTGAAGTTTTTTTTTTTTTTTACATCTTGAAACAATTGACTTTATTGAATGTGTCTAATATATCTCTCCAAAATGATAAGTATGCCTTCATAGAAATACAACAGTTTAATGATGAGATATGGCAAGTCTTTGTTCTTTATTTTTTTCTAATCTTTCAAGGGACTCGAAGCAACCAACTTATTGGACATATTGTATGTATTGGACATATTATATCAACCTGGGCCATCCATGGGTATGAGATCTCTTATTTAAGATGAAAGCTGTCACTCACGAGGTATTTTATTGGGATGCAAATTGGAGGACTATTTGAAATTTTCTGTAAATTTGGTATCTAGGGATTCCTTACTGCACAAACTACTAAATGACATCTGTTAACATTTACTATTTTTTATATTTAGTATAGATTTTATAATCAATATTTTCATTAAAATTTAATCATGTAAATTAGTAGCTACCACAATTTGTTTGAGAAGGCTTAAAACATTTATACCTTATGACCATTAATTCCACTTATAGGACTCTATCATTAGGAAATAATAAGAATTGCAAAAGAAAAAATTGGAAGCAAGATTGTTTATTGCAGAATTATTTATTCAGTGAAAAATAAAATCTCCCTAAATATCCTGAATTGGAGGAAGTAAATTATGGTACAGTTGCACAATGGAATATTTATGTAGTAATTAAAAATGAAGAGTGCTTTAATAACATGAAAATGCTTTTAATAATCAGTAACGTTAAGCAACATGCAGCACACAAGATTGTATGTACAGTGTAATTATAAATATTAAAAGAAGAATAGATGGGAAAGAAATCAGAAGACATGCTGCCATATAAACAGCAGAAGAAGAAACCTGGAGAAAAAAGACAAGAAGTAATTATGAAACAACGTTTATAAGGGTATCGCTATGCAGTGCTATTATGGGTGACCCATTCTTTCTTCTTTATGCATTTTTACAATTTACAAATTTTTAAATGTGGGTTTACTCCTTTTATCATCAGAAAAAACCTTTAGTGTAAATAAGTGAATTGCAATTTCAATAGAAATGGTTAGAGAAAGATGATAAAATATGAGTTCTGACATTTTATTTTTTGAAACGATTACTGGTGTTATTGATGGTCACAACAATAGTATTCAGATATATGGCCAAGCAAAACCCTGAAAGATGAATCCATTCAATGGAAAATAGAAGCTATATGTAGGTAACCTCTGGGTCTTTTGGGTGTCTTGCTTATTATAACCTTCTTCAAGGAGATTTCTAGTATATATTTACCAACAATTAGGAATTGTGTAAAAGTTCCTTCTTAACATGTGTTTATTACTTTGTGCAATTGTTTTGTGAATAAATGTCATCAGATCCTTTCTGAATATTAACTATGAAGCAGGGACATACATATTTAACCACTTATAAAAAACACACTTGAGCCTCTGTAGTATTTGCTTCCAGCCTAATTTAATTTACTCAGGGTATTTATTCAGTGGATATGGAGATATATATATATATATATATATATATATGCATATATATATATATATATATATATATATATATTTATATATATGTATGTATATTCAAAAATTATTTTCACATAGTTATAGAATCCAATGTATTTGTCATCGGCTCTGCTCAGAACACAATTCTTTCCAAATATTATGTTTTGGTCCAAGACTTATTTTGTCATCTTGAAAAATCCAGAGAGAGTAAAACAGACAAGGGGACGGGCTGGCTTCTATCCTTTGGGCATCTGAGTGAAGCACAGGCTGAGATAAAATATGTCTTACATGTGATGGGTCCTCCTCTAAATAATTATTATACTAATGAAATCTACTTATAATTCATACTGTCTTTTTCCATTTCTAATATGTTTTTAATAATATTCATTCCAAAGAGTAGTAGTGAAAATAGATTTTTTACATGACTTTGTATCTGCCCCTCATGCTTGTCATTACATGGAAATATATGGAAATGCAAGCTAAAAATTTGTGGGAAAGATGTTCTTTGCTGTATTGTTTATAAGATTTAAAAAGAAGAATCATTCTAAATACTCAGAGTTGGAAAAGGGAGAGTCCATAAAGACTTTAAGTCATCGTTAGAAAATATTATGAAGATATTTTGTTGACATGGGAGAGTAATTTTAGTAAGTAGAAATGTAAAGACCCAAACCAGCATATAAAATTATTGGGAGTGGTTAATTAACAAGTGAATTCTCAGATCTCCCAGTCTCTCATTATTCTTTAATAGAAAAGCAGATTTAACTTTGTTTAAAGAGAACAGTCTTAACTCTGGTTGCACTCCAAAGTCTTAATGGCTGATATGTTTCAGACTACATTTCTCAATATTGAAATGACCCAAAGTAATAATCCCATAGAAGAATTTGTTACAAATCAAAATTACAGTTCCAACTGAGACTAACTAAAAATCCTTATATGTAGACTCATAGCATTTAGAAAGTATAGGGAATTTGTGATTGTCTACATAACTCCTTTTACCGATGAGGAAACAACCCCAGCTACTTGTAAATTGAGCTGAAAAGAGAAGCAGATTTCCTCTCCTCCCAGTGTGCAGGGTTTACTCTCTGAGACAAACCAGTCTCTCTTCTCTGGAGAAACCTGTGTAACCTTTCTTAACCTGAGAGTGTTCCTTTAAATTCACAATTTCTCCAACACTGAATTAAAAACAAGAACAAAACAAAACAAAATTGAACCCCAAACACCATGTAAAGGGAAATTATAAATGTAACACTTGATTGTTTTGATTTATTTTTAATTATCCTTTCTACCTTTTGTTTTAATTGGGCAAAAGCAGTAAAATTTGTTCTACACAATTAAGAGTAGTTATGTGCAAAGAAAATGGAATCCTATTTTAAATCTTATTTGAACTGGCTCATAGTTCAGTATGTTGCATAGAAATTAGAACAAGTATAATATTTTAAAAGCTAATGAGTTTTAGTAAAATATCCTCCCAGAGCGAAGTGCTGGGAAATTTTATATACTGAATTGGGAGTCTAAGGTTTTGCTTCCCCCACCCCTTCACACAAAGCAGAGTTTGGGAAAAGATTAGAGTATTTTGAAATCAATACTCTATGAGCTGTCATCTCAAAGATTTACTTTTAAATAATCTATGGCAGAATTCTACGGAGGTTTTCTTAGAAGGAACTAAAAGATATTAGAAGTACTATGACAACAGTAATTTTCTAGGAACTCAGAGAAATCAGGTCATGCTTAATGAAATTAGGCATCAGCCCTGAAGTCCACTGGAATGTTCTGGCTCCTTTTTCTTATTTTATTTTTGTAGGAATCAAGAGTTTTTGAGATTCCTCTGGGTGTTTTTCTTATTAGCTTCTGATTTCTAATACAAAATATATTACGGATCCAAATCATCCTGGGTGCAAGTATTATCTCATTTAATATAAATAGGGGAGGAGTTGCTCCAGCAACTCAAACGATACACAAGGCAAATGTAAGACAGTAAATTCAATGTTGGTGGTAAGGGTCCCAGCCCCTGGATCCTCCTCTGTGTCTCCCAGTTATGTAATGGTCCCATTTGGAAGGTTAGATCTGTTTTTTTGAATATAAACTGTATATTTTCCATGTGAGTTTGGGAAGGGTTGGAGGGGGGAAAGAAGAGAACCAGTATTTAACGAGTCACCCATTTTCATTTATTCACTGGATATCTATTGAACACTTACTCTATGCCAGGCACTGTTGTAGGCACTAGGGATAGAGCAGTGGAAAGACGCAGTCATTGTTCTCATGGAATATCTGCTCAGATGATGCACATGTTAAACAGATAAGTCAGCAAAGATAATAAATAGTAATAGTAATAAATTGTAATAACTGCTTGGTAAAGACTTGAAGCAGAATGATTTATACAGAGTGGCTAGCCATCTACTGCAGATGGGATAGGGAGGGATAGTTTCCCTACGGAGATGACAGTGTACAACCTTTTATTTTATCTTTGCCATACCCCCGGAGGTAATGAGGGCCTTATTTCACACAGCTGTGTTAGGTTAAGCACCTGTCAAAGGTCACATAGCTATTACCTTTTCTTCCCAAATCCATGTTGGACTTCAAGATGTTTTAGTACACTTTGATAGTGGTGATTTCTCTTTTTTCTTTTCAAGATTCTGAGGTTTTAAAGAAATCACAGCTTATGGAGAGCAAGGTGGGACCCCTCCTATAATCATAGGAAAATGCCGGGACAGCATGGTGGGTTTTCTCTTTTAATCTAACACAATAATTAATGGGAGAAATCATGCTTATCGCTACTCTCAAACTTTTCAGCAGACATCTTCCCTGTGGTAAACACTTAAAACAAAGATCCATTTTCTGGCTGGCTGATTTGTTTGTTTGTTTTTAAAAATCTTTGCCTCTCTGGAAAGCATGTTTGTCCTAGAATGTAGTATTTTTGCCAAAGTCCCACACTGAGGACTGCTCCTCAGGATGGCCTCGTACAGAATGTGTGAATTTCCATCATCAGCTAAAATGTGAACTTGAACAATAGACAGTTGGCTCCCCTCCAGTCCTAAATAAAGCTGTGTAAGAGCTATGTAGAATTCTCCCTGCATTCACGGTGGGGGAGGCGGGGCAGACAGCTTGCGGTTCTTCTGGTGCTATTTAGAGACTCCCTTCTTAAGAAGAATTCACCCCTTTCACCTGTTCCCGGGAGCTGCGAAGGCTCCCATGTTCCCATAGTGACCTCTCCTCAACCTCTACTTATGGGTCCCAAGCAGCCAGGTGGTGAATGGGACGTGTTCTCTGTGGACCCAGGTGTAGCTTCTATACTTGTAAGTTTCCATTTCCTCTGGGAATTCCTGTCCGCTTGGTTCTTTTCTAAAATGAGCTTAGCCTAATTTTGTGAAATGTCTAGACTACCTTGTGATTGTTTCTTTGGTTTTCTGTTTCTACTTCTACCGAAGTTCAGGATTCCCCCCGCCCCCACTTCTCTTCCTCACAGTAAGCACCAGCTCGTGGTGGGATTTCTTCTGATTCATTGGCAGTCATTTATTGTAGAGTTTCAGTTACTATGCTCAAGGTGGGATTTTATTTCAAGTGAATCAGACCAGATGTTCACCCTGTCTTCTGGTCTCTAACTAGCTCCTAAACTTCCATCCTGCCTCTTCACCTGCAGCAGGCATCTCCACCTCCACTTCCTAGAATTTTCTCGTATTACTGTTACTGTCGTCCTCACCCATTCACTAAGCTGATTCCTTCCACTGGTTTTCTGGCTTCGTGTCAGTGATGTCACAGTCCTTTCAGTCAACCATCCCTGTTGGCAAGTCTTTAAACTTGGCCATGGTCTGGGGCGCCTGGGTGGCTCAGTGGTTAAAGTCTCTGCCTTCGGCTCAGGTCACGGAATCAAGCCTCACATGGGGCTCTCTGCTCAGCAGGGAGCCTGCCTCCTCCTCCTCCTCTCTCTCTGCCTGCCTCTCTGCCTACTTGTGATCTGTCTGTCAAATAAATAAAAATCTTTAAAAAAAAAAAAAACAAACAAAACTTGGCCATGGTCCTCTAGTAATGGAAGAGGCTCTCTTTCCACTCCTGGGGCAGGACCTTAGTCACAGAATTTAGCAGCTCATCACTGGGTTACTGTAATAATCTCTTAATTTGTCTCCCTGCCTCTTGAGTATCTTCTCGTCCATTCACCCTGGACGCATGCCCCTGCCATCTTCAACTTTCCAAAGCAGCTTGCCATCTAACCTGGCACGATTCCCAAAACTCTGGATGCTCATTAGATCGACTTTCAAGGTCTTCTATATTCAGACCACCTCACCCCCAAAGTTTCCTGTCCAAGCACCCTGCACTGATGTTCCGTGCCAGCTGACTGGCTTTATGCACGTTCTTACTTTTGCTTTTTCTCTTCATGATCCCTCCTGTCCCCCACTCCAGTTGTTTGTACTTTCACTCCTATGCACATAGCTTAGTTCCTTCTTAGAAAGCTTGGCTCAAGTCTGACTTGTTCTCTGAAATCTTCCCAACCGTGTCAGCTCTGTGCGATTCCTCTACTACCTAGACTCCTGGAGCACTTGCCTTTCTTTGCATTGCTGCATGTTATAGATGAAATGTCTCTGTCCCTGCCTTGCCTCCAGTTTCATAGGCTGAAACCCTAGCTTCAGTGTGATGGTATTGGGAACAAGGATCTTCGGAAGGTAATTGTGTTTAGATTAAGTCATGACAGTGAGTCTATAAAAGATTAATGCCCTTATAAGGAGGGACGGTGGTGGGGGAGAGAGAGAGAGATCTTCTTCTCTCCACTTGCATGCATAGAAGAAAGTCTGTGTGAGGACACAGAGAGAAGTGGTTGTCTGCAAGCCCGGAAGTGGCTGTCACCAGGAACTGAATTTGCCAGCGCCTTGATCTTGAACCTCCACCCTCCAGAACTGTGGGAAATAAATGTCTGTCGTTTAAGCCACCCAGTCTATGGTATGTTGTTGTAGCCACCAGAGCTGACTAAGTTACTGTAGTTATAGCTTATCTATTTGACTATCGATTCTACCACCTTCCTCTCTGCTCAGCTCTTCTAGCCACCCCAGTGTCCTGGCTGTTACTGGAACACATGGAGGAACTTCCTGCAGGAGGGAGGGCTTTCAGCCTCACGGGGCCCTCTACCTGGTGTGTTCCTCCTCGGGGTCTGCGTGTAATTCGCTCCCACACTGCCTTCAGGTTTTTGCCCAGCTTTCATCCCTCACCATTTTAGCTAAAATAGCAAGCTCTACTAATATCTCTCCCTTTATATTGCTCCCTTTTTCTTTATAGCACTTAGAGCATCTGACAGTAGATTATCTATTTGTTTCTCTGTTGACCATCTCCCACACTGGAATGGGGGCTCCATGCAGGCAAGGATTTTGCCTACTTTGCATATTATTCTGTTCCCAGTGTTTTAATAATGCCTGGCACATGGCGATGCTCAATTAATATTTGTGAGGGAGTGAATGACTCTTCCTGTGTGCCTAGTGTCTCCAGAGTCAGAAACCCTCTTAAAAATGTGGATGTCTTACCACTCTTTCTATGACCAGCACCAAGCAGGGATCCCGTTACAAGGATCCTGTTACACTGGCTGCTGTTCCTTCAATCGAAACCACACCCACAAAGTTTGCCATGGTAGAAGAGACACATTTGAATCTCATTTTCTGGCCTTATCATACAGTTTGTAGCCCTGTATATTGTTGAACACATCCTACTTCTCAAGTCTCTTCTCCTACCTGGTCTCTAAAACTTTGGCATTTTCCCCTCTCTACCTGTTCCTGGGCATTCATCACCTAGTCCCCCTCCCTGTCCTTCAGGGTTCTCTGCTTACACTTCTGGTTTTCTTACACTCTTGGGTGACTTAAAGTACAATTGATTATTCACCAATTTCATATTTGAGAATTTATCTTCTTGCTAAAATTTATTTATACCCCCCCCACACCGAATACATGCTTGTGGTGCTTTCAGGGTTAATGACAGACTTGCACGGTGGAGTGGCAAAAAATGTGAGTCACCCGCATGCCTGCCTATGTTTCCAGCTGAGGTGGAACAAAGCAATGCTCTCTCTTCCCGTTTCGGTTCTCGAACCGTGTGCAAGTGTCCTTTCCACAGTCTATTTAGTGTTGCTTTTTGTATTTTTGTGCTTTCTGTTGGCAAGTTCTCTGTTTATAATGGTCCCAAGCACAGTGCTGAGTGCTGAAGTTCTGTCTAGTATTTCTAGACAGGAAGGCTGTCATGTGCCTCACAGAGAAAATATGTGTGTTAGATAAGCTTCATTCAGGCATGAGGCATACTGCTGTTGGCTGCTCGATGTTAATAAATCATCAGGATATATTAAATAAGGTATCTCTACTAGAAACACACATAAAACAAGGTTATGTATTGATTGGTTGACAAAAATATTATAACAAGAGGCTCGAAGGAACCTAACCACATGTTTCCCCTAGGAGCAACGTCTCGGTATTTGCTAATTTTGTGTTCACATTGACTTTATAGACCAAAATAAGTAACCAGGGAAAATGACTAGCACCTTCTTTCTTTACTTATTCCATGACAACTGCCAAAGCTGTATCTCCCATCAAAGTAGTTTCTCTATTTCCATCTTCCTCGTTTCTATCTTTTCTTTGCCTCCTTCTCTCATTGGGTTGTAGCTCTGGAACAATGCGTCTGATTGTGGCACCTCTCTGTTATAACCTTTGTGTGGCTCTCTGTTTTGCCTATGATTGTCCAGCCTTCATGGCACAGAACATAACCTCCAGGTGATTCATCCGACCTAATCTGCCAGAATCTGCACCCACCCCCCAGTACCTTTGCTTCATCAGACTTCTCACCCTGCCTCAAACACCAGGTTCCTCTGTGTCTCTGCACCTTTGTACAAACTCTTTTCTATCCTTGGAGATCCTTTGACTTTTCTTAGTGTGCAGAACTTTTAACCACCCCTTAAAAAGTCATTCGGGTCTTACCTCCTCTGTGAAGCTTTCCCTATTGCATGGGCAGCTGGTTCCTTCCACTTCTGGCTTCTGACACTTTGTTGGAATATTTACAGGGTGTGTGTCCCAGTTTTCTTGCCTGTCTGTCTCTTATTCTAGTCCAGTATGTTTTCCAACACCACCGTGTGATTCTCAGCAGATACTGACGAGGTGTCCTACCACTTAGCTCAGATCTGACACTGTCTCCCCGCAGATAAGAGTTAGATATCACAGGTAAGGACTCACTCCAACAAGACTGCCCCCTGTCCCCACTAAATTAATTAAATAAAGAGGCCTAATGCTGTCGTGGCCTGTAAGCAAATTAACATCTAAGCCTGTAAATGCCTCAAGGTTATGAAACTGAAACCTACAGGCAACCAATCATCAGCAGCCAACTAAGATTTAAACTATAGCCAATCAAATAATTCCCTTTCTTTTTTTCCACACCTTCTCTGTGTAAGTCTTCCCTCTATCTCCTGTTCATGAATGCTTCTAACCACTTCTGGTTTGGTACTGCCCAGCTGGGATCGATTTTTGTCCAATAAACTCTTAAATATTTAAATATTTTGTCCAATAAACTCTTAAACCTGAGTTAGATAACTCAGGTTATCTAACACCTCCCTATTTCAGATGCCAACTGCAAGTTGTCACCTGTGTGTCTGACCAACACATATCACCTCAGGTACAAGTAATTTGCTAGAGCAACTCACAGAACTCAGGAAAGAAATTTCCTTACTAGGGGCGTCTGGGTGGCTCAATTAGTTGAGTGTCCCACTGTTGATTTCAGGCCATGATCTCAGTGTCTTGGGATTGAGCCCCACATTGGGCTCTGTGTTTGGCAAGAGTCTGCTTTAGGATTTTCTCTCCTCTTGCCCCCCTCCCCCTGCTTGCTGTCTTCCTCTTCTCTCCCTCTCTCTCAGATAAATAAATCTGAAAAAAAAAAAAAACCAAAAAACAAAAAAACCTTACTTACTAGATTAGGGATTTACTATAAAGGGATATACTTCAGGAATAACAGATGGAAGAAATGTATGGGACAAGGAATATGGGGAGAGGCACACAGCTTCCATGCCCTCTATGGGCACACTATTTTCCTAGAACCTCCACATGTTCACCAACCCATAAACTCTCCAAACTCCTTCCTTTTGGGTTCTTATGGAGGCTCCATTACATAGATATGGTTAATTAAATCACTGGTCATTGGCAACTGACTGGATCTCCAGCTCCTCTTCCCTCCCTCTGAGCTGGGAAGGCTGGGATGAGAGGCAGTAGGAGGGTATGGGGGTTGGGGTGGGACTGAGAGTCCCAGTCTTCTAATCATGGCTGGTTCCCCTGGCGAAGCAGCCCCCATCCTTAGGAGATTTGCAAAAGTTGCCTTATTAACATAAACTCAGGTGTGTTTGAAAGGGGTTTGGTGTGAATAACAAGACGTTCCTTTCACCTTGCTGGCTCTGTAGCTATTTCAGGAACTGATGACAAAAGACCAACTATTATAACAAAAGATGCCTTTATGGTTCTTACATATGAAATGGCTAGGGCTTTAGGAGCTACTGTGCCAGAAACAGTGGATGAAGACTCAATCTATATTTGTTATTATCACAATTCAACTCCAACAAGTCCTCATAGACAAGGGCCAGATAATTCTGTTTCTCATATGGTCATCTAGAACCACCATCAAACACCTGTTAAGCACTTAAAAATGCTTATTGAATGCACTGAAAGAAAGAATATTTGTGAGCTATTTCTAAATGATCATTAAATGATGTATTGCTATTTTTTTCTCTTCATCTTTGCCCTCAAAATTGGTCACACATAAAATATTCTGAGAATTCACCTATTGCGATCACAACTATCAGAAAACCTCACTGTGAAATTTGATTCTATTAATGTCATTCTATGGGATATGTTTGTTGAATGAATAGACATATGAATAAAAAAGAAACAAGTTATTGAAAGTGTGTGGCTTCAATTTAAAAATAGTAGATTAGGGGCACTGTGTGGCTCAGTCCATTAAGCGCCTACCTTTAGCTCAGGTCATGATCCCAGGGTCCTGGGATAGAGCCCTGCTCAGCAGGGAGCCTGCTTCTCCCTCTCCCTCTGCCTTCCCCTGCCCCTGCTTGTGCTCATGCTCTCTCTCTCTGTCAAGTAAATAAACAAAATCTTTTAAGAAAAAAAATAAAAATAATGAATTATGTATTTGGATTTAGAATATCTTAATTACAGACTCATTCTCTTACCCACCCCCCCCACAAGACCTCAGTTTCTTCAACAGTAAAGTGGGATAATAATGCCCAGATCTAAAGGTTAGAATGAGAATGTAATGAGGCAATGTTTAAGAATTCTCTCTGTGGGATGCCTGGGTGGCTCAGTTGGTTGGACGACTGCCTTCGGCTCAGGTCATGATTCTGGAGTCTCGGAATCGAGTACCGCATCTGGCTCCCGGCTCCGCGGGGAGTCTGCTTCTCTCTCTGACCTTCTCCTCGATCGTGCTCTCTCTCACTGTCTCTCTTTCAAATAAATAAATAAAATCTTTAAAAAAAAAAGAATTCTCTCTGTGAGTAACAACAACGACGACAAGCTAGAAATAATTATTTCCGCATTTAGGTTTATTTACAAAGAACATCTCTACGCTGGGTGAGATCAAGATACCCATCTCCGCCCTAATATCATGGTAGTTGCTTCACAACTTGGCTCAGAAAAATGATTCCACCAAAAAGGCATAGTCTGTGTTTTGTTTTGCAGAAATCTCTATAAGCAGAACGTCTCGTAGATGTTTTACACAATGACAAATAGTTATTCACAGACAGATGCTGGCCATGTGTTTTCCAAGATCAATGAAAAATGCCAGCAAATGGGAAATTGGAGGGAGGGTAGAACAGATATTTCCTGAAGCAGCACACCTCCCAGTTGGAAACCTCAGAATCTTTGTGAGTTTCTACAGCAGGCCCGCGGAGCGTGCCAAGGCTGTGGGTGTGGTTCCGCGCAGCTGACTGCAGCATAACTCAATTAGGGAATTCTCAGTGGCTGGGCATCTGGGTTCTAAAATGGTTGTTTATGTTCTCCAGATGGTCATGGACAGCAGAAAGGATACATTTAAAAGGAAGGAATACAGAGAGGGATCAGAAAAGAGTTAGAAAAGTAGCTAAGCTGCTTTTGTCTTTTCTTTATTAAAATCTGATTTTGTGGGTAGAGTAATACAGTAACTGTTCCAGAGAAGAATGCTTTCCACTCTTTTAAAGGTGCCTAAACATCTTGAATGGTTTCCTCGTCAAAAAGGATGCTTTCCTGGCACAGACACCTGCCGCAGGAAGAGGAAACACAGGGACATGGGGCCTGTTAGAGTGACAACATGCTTGGTTGCATAATTGTATAAGTCAATGTGTATCTTAACATTGATGCTGAGAAAAAAAATGTATCAAGGATAAGAAACATCTTACTAATAAGAGAGGATTGTCATTAAAGATTGTGAAAACTGTATCGGAGTGCAAAGGGGACAGACCTGAAAAACAGAACACCAGGACATGTGGGGACACAATTGAGATGGCGGTTTGGTGAGCTCTTCATTTTGCCTCAGCCCCTACCATGCTGTAAGTCAGAGGCCCTCAAAGTTGGAATGTTCGCAATGAGTTGCTTTATAATCGGACAAGGCATTACTCTGCAGATAACCAGTGTGATTCTTGGAGGAAAATTGATTCCTCCCAAACGGTGTTTACCTAGGATGCTGTATTAGATGGCGGAGCTGTGTGTCCACTGTCCAACAATGCTGTTCCTTTGGAAACAATAGTTCATCCACTCATTGAGCCAATACTCACTGTCTTGCAACTATGTGCCAGGCTCTGTACTAGGTCCTGGAGAACAAAACAGACAAAACTGTCTATCTCGGGGAGCTTTCATTCTGGTTGAACCGGAGTGATAACAGCTCACCAACCCCGAATTCTTGCTCTACACCAAGGTGTTTTCACAGATTTTCTCTTTTAGAACATCCTGCCAGGCAGGGGCTATTATTCTCATTCCAAAGTTGAGAAAATAAGCAAAAAGAGGTTGAATGGCTTTCCCATGATGATGCAGGTCTGTCTTGCTTCAAAGCTCCATTCCTTCCCATTCATTCTATGGCCCTAGAGAAATCTAGGGCATGTCTTCACACACACTGTGGTTTCTAATAGTGTGATGATGGGCAGGACACATAAAGCTGGTCAGCGTTAGGATGATATGCACTCTGGCCCCTGCCATGACTGTGACGACTTCTTACCTCTCTACCAAAGTGGCTGTTTCTAGAGCCTCGGAAACTCGAGGCGGATAAGGAAGGGGTTCAGCTCTACTCAGCGGTCCTGATGGTTCTGAGAGGAGGTGGCTACAACTATGCCATTTTCTGTCAATTTTTCTCCATGGGATTCATTTCTTCTGATGAAGACTCCTTCAGAATAGGACTGGGACTTGTCCTTGTTTTCATTTTCAGCAAATACTTAGGAAAGTACTGGGTGCTGGAGATACAATGGTGATTAAGCTAAACATTAAATGATTTAAAACATTCTCACCCGCATAATGTATACCCATGGTTTAAAAAGCTAACTAATACTTCAAGGTTCCCAATAAAGTACAGGGGTTCCCCACCCACCATGCCTTATTATCACCCAGACCCCTTCTGACCGGCAGCTGGTTTTGTCTTTTTCAACTGTTTCTGTTGGCATTTACACAGCCTTGTATTTCTAAATAACGTGTGTCTATTGCTATCTTTGTTCCACATATTTTCTATGGAATCCTAGATTTAATTTTCTCAGACTAGCCACCCTGCAACTCCATCCTCCCCATATAGTAATGTTATAATTTTGATTACATCATTATCCATTGTTTATTATTCATTATTATGTCTATGCAAATATTATTCACAAATGAGTATGGTGACATGACTATGTTTCCTTTCTAATTTTTTTTATTGTTACTAAGGTTAATAATTTCTCCATTTGCAATTATTCTTTCCCTACTTTTTATTAGCCTCTAAGCATCATTTCCTTTAATGTTAGGACACTTAGAGTTACATTTTTTTCTTTTATAGAAATCCTTCTTTAAGAGATTCTTTCATCTGAACTACCCACATAATATTTTGAATTTTTTTTCCTCTATTTTTCTTTGATACTTGGAACTCCCTTTACTTTCTTTCTAAGTTTCTTGGCCTGTTTCTTGACTTAGGCCTTTCACCTTCTTGGTTTTACTCCCTTGTTCAAAATAGCACATCATTCAGTAGTTCAGTCAGATTAAAAAGATAGCAGGATGATAAAAGTATGGTGACAGCCCCCAAATCCTCTTGAATTACACTATGGTGGCACGAATGAGTGGTTTCTGTGGTTTCTCCTTCCCTACAGATAATCTTTTTTAACATCCAGTTTTGGATTCTTTCTGTCTCTCTGTTTCTGATTTCTTTTTCTTCCCAGATTTGGTGACAGTTTTCACTCTTTGCAAGGGGGGTACATTTTTTTTTCCTGTATTGTATGTCTAAAAATGTCTTTATTCTACCCTGAGACTTGACTGAATGGTTGGCTAGGCATAGAATTTTAGGTTAGAAATCACTTTACTTCAGACTTTTGAATGTATTGCTCTACTGTTTTCTTACTTCCAGTATGCCAACCAGATTACCAGTCCTTTATATGTGTCCTGATTTTTCTTTTGATAGTTTGGAGAACTGTCTCTTTGTTCCCTAAGTTCTGCAATTTTACAGTGATTTGCCTTGATATGGATCTATTTTCATTTTATTTTTTTGAGCCCTTCATGGGCCTTCTCACTCCAGAGGTATATGGTTTACAGTTGTGGAAAAATTTTCCTGCATTTTCTCTTTGATGCTCTTTCTCCCCAGTTTTCATTGTACTTCGTTCTGAAAACCAATTATTTGAAGACTAGACCTCTTAAAATAATATTCATAGCTTTTGTCTACTGTTTTCAATCTCTTTGAAGCTTTCAATTTACTTTTATGACAATTACTCCAACATTTTCTTTCAGCCCCCTATTAAGTTTCTTGTTCTGTTTTGTTTTTGCTGTGACGTTGTTAAATTCTAACAGTTCTCCCCCATCCCAGTGCTTTCTCATAACATCCACTTCTTGTTTCAAGATATATTCTCTTATCTCTCAAAGGGTATTAATAATAGTCGTTATTGTTATTGTTGGCATTTTTCTCCCTGCATAGTCTCTGTTTACTCCAAGTAGCTTTTTTGTTTGTTTACTTTTCTTTTTGTTTGTTTTAGTTTTATGTTTCTTTCAACTATCTGGTTATTCTTGATTGTCTGCTCATGATTAAGAATGGAACATTAATGAGCTGTCTGGAAGCCCTGAGGACATGAGGAGAGCTTTCTGTTTTTCAGCTTTATTGCCAGATAATGCGAGTAAGACACTGCTTGAAGAATTCACAGCTTCAATATCTTTCGTTCTGTGGGGTCGGAGGGGAGGTGGTTAGAATCTCCAAAGAAGTAACCTCTTTCTTGCTTAGAGAGTGAAAGTCTAGATGCAAATGATCTAGCAACCGAGCAGAGGAAGAGGGCTTCATTTAGTGTCCAACATTTATATGGGCACTTAATTTCTCTTTTTTCAGTATGGCCGCCATCTGCTGTACTCTGATAGAGATACTCTACTCCCTCAGAGAGTAAAATTCCAGTATTTGGGGGGTGGCCATCTTGTAAGAAGGATCTAACAATTTCTCTAAAACTTTTGGCAATCTTCAAAAGGAGGGACAGGTTTTTTTGGTCTTTCTGGCTCCTTTTCCTTTCCATTTCCAGGCCCTAGGCGAGGAGTTGGTCCAATGGGACTGGTTCAGCTCACTAAAGAACAGTGAGCCCTCAGGCAGCTTCAGTGGTGACTCTGGAAGCTGCAAGCTACCCTCCAGGGCCAGGACGCTTCTTTGCTCCATAGGAAAAGAGATGTCTTCTCTCTCTCATAAGCCTATGGATTTGTGTGTTCATGCCCCATTTGAAAGATCAATGTCAGTTGCCCACTCTCAGGTAAGGGCTTGGCTGTCTGTCTCTTAGGTCACAGACTGCTGGTCCACATTCTTCCTGGCTTCCCACTTTGTACTGCTCATTTCTTCTCTCTAGGTCCCTGCATTTTTGTGACTTATGTCTGTTTATAGAAAAGACTCCTTGCTATGGTTTGAGTGAGACTGGAGGCATGTATTTTTCAAACTGCCTTCACAACCTAGACCTGGGGATTTTTCCTCTGAACACTGCATCTCCAGCACCTAGCATGGTGCCTGGTACATAGCTGGCTCTTGATAAAGGTTTTGTTGACTCCAACCCACATTCCCTATAATACTATCATCACCTCCCCTACGTAGCTAGGGAGTGTTGTTATTAGCCTCAAATGCAGTGACATATCATATCTTCAAGTGCCTTGCAATTTGGATACACAATGAATGACGAAGGTGGAGGTGATGGCAATACCCATTCTCTCTTCTCTCCTAAACTAAAATTTACGTGCCTGGTTCTATAATCTTGGCTTGCTAGACATCATCTCTAATATTTGTTAAAATATTCCCATTTTATTTTCTTTCCCCCTCATTCTCTATCCCCATTGTTGCTCTTGCCAATCTCAAGCACAAGCTTTGTTTTTGTTTTGTTTTTTTTTAGAACAAGCCACATAAAGGTCTTGATTTTTTCTAACACACATAACTTTCCAGTGTGTAGATATGGGTATTGAGGTAAAGTCAGCTGTTAAATAACTAGAGTTATACATACTCTAATTGTATTTCTTCACTAAAAAAAAAAAAATAACAAACAAATAAAAACACAATATCTCTTGTATGCCTGAAGCATTTAAGAAATGCTTGAGGCATGGGGCCACAGTAGGAAGCAGGACATATTAATCAAAATATTAAGTTCTCATTTGGGACACAAACTCACATTGGTTCAACTTCTATTTTAAAAGAAACCTAGCCCTAAACCAAATTGTATGTGCAAAAAATACATGGGTATTCACAAGGTTTCTGGCAGACTAAATAGGGAAAAGTAGAAAGGAGAACACCGAGTTCACGAAAACCCACACTATAAAATGAACGCACACGTGCATCTGTATGGAGCATCTGTGGGGTTCTAGAACAGAGCAAACAGCACAGCCCTTCCCTGCTCTGCCTGGCTTGGTCGCAGCTGACAGGGTGGAATTTCTGGTTTCGGGGGGGAAGTGTCTGCCTTGTTTGGAAGCTTTCCTCCCCCAATGCAGCTGCACTGGCATTCATTTCTTAAGTTCCCAGGTGAATAGTGTCTTGGTAATTACATTTTTGTGTAATCTTAGCAAAACCGAAAGAGCAATATACTCAGCTCAAATACAATGGGAAAATGCGAGGCTTTGTGATTGCACAGGTCTTTGTTCCTCTTCAGAGGCACTTTCATCCCCTGCATCAGAAGAGGGAGGTGAGATCCCAGCACAGTACATCTGCTGCTTCTAGAGGTGTCTGAGAAGGGGTCATGCTCTTACTGTATGAGTCCCTCTTCAAACCCAAGCAATAGCACCTCCACGCTTCCTCCATGCACCATCCCTAAATTACTCTGCTCCGGTTGTGCAGATGGATATTGTTGTGTGGATTCCGTGTAAGATCAAAAGGAAACTCAGACCAACCCAAGCAGGTTGCCTCTGCCCTTTAATATGTAAAAAGCAAAACCCAACAAAACAGGTGCCTGTGTTAATTGCTACTCCCAAGGGGGTGAGCTGGGGGCAAGAAAATGAGCTGAGCTTTAAAACTGTAGACAGAGCAAAGACCTTGAGAGACAAGGTTAGCCAAGAAAGAAAGAAAGAAAAAAAAATCATCTAGTTAAAAACCTCACCAGTTGAATGGAATGACAGATGAATGATGGATGCAGGTGGGAAAATGGGATTCCCTTCAAAGAAAAGAGTGTGATATGCAAGGCAATGAGGAAACTCGGGTTCTCGGGGCATGCGCGCAGGGAGCAGATAATGCCTGTCTCGTGTGCTCATTGCATTGTCAGAAGCTGCTGGAATAAACCCTCTCGGAAGCTGCTATGAAAGAAGGCAAAACCAAGAGTGGTTTCCCATTTTGGTATAAATTTAGAGGAATTGTAATTGTGATTTTGCTTAAGGTCAAGTTTTTATGAAAGGGAAGAGCAAAATAGGGAAAACTCTGAAGAATGTGTTGAGTCCTACCTCTTAAGACCCTGCACCGTGGTTAACCAGTGAGGGAGGGATTGTTAATCTCACTGAGCCTCAATTTTTAAATCTGTCAAATGGGAATAACAATAATCCCTTTTTTATTCTGTTATAAGGAGTGATGATCCTGGCTTTAAAGTACCTACTGGCTAGGACAGTCAGGAACAGAATAGGCCTCCAGCAATGGTAGATATCATTTGGGTGCTAGAAATAACAACAGAAGCATAAAATCCCTGATGAGTTCTTCAAAATAGGTCTTACCTTGAACAACCAAAGACTCAAATGAGTTCTATTGATCTTTAAGTTGAAAGGATGAGTCTCCATATACGGATAGGTGAACATCATCAACCATACCCGAAAAACAAAGAAACAAACAAAAACGCAGAGAGACAACAGCAAAGATGCAAACCACTTTAATAAGCCCTAACTAAAGCCAGGATCGAAGCACACACACACACACACACAAACTCTTTCTGATATAGACAAATACATTTATAGGAATAAGGAAGGTTGTAGAGCCATTCTTCTGGTTCAAATGTTCACTCTTGCAAAACAAATTACTCAAATAGTCTCCTAATCGAATCCTTAATTGAGTGCTTGACACTCTATATATTTGTGAATATATATTTGTGAATGAATGAAGGAATATGTGAATATGAATATGAGAATGAATGAATGAATGGACTCCAAAAATTCCTCATGCTAGGAGATTCATTTTCCTCATTATTATTATCCCACGGCCATGCCCTTTCTCTAGAACCACGTGCTGTCTCTCTCCAGAGAGACCCAGGTGTCCCCTGTCATCACAGTTGGCCAGCTGGGGCTTGGCCCTTGGAGCAGAGTGAAGAAACCGACCCCAGTTGCAGTGTTAGAGAAAATACTTTCACAACATTTAGAAAAGAGGTCAAATTGTGTCATTAGCATCATTGTTTCTTTTTTCTTTTCTATCATCCTTCTTAAATCAAATGATTTCTAAATTTGCAGCTACGCACTTCATAACCACTTGGCAGCTCGCTAAGTTTTCTCCTCTCGAGCCGGTGTTTCGCCCTCCTTCTCCTTCATGTGCAAACTTGACTGTCAGTAGAACCAGCTGAATAAGAAGCTGTCAGGAATTTCTACAAATAATTAAAGGACAAAAATAAATAATAAATGACTAGTGTAAGAGAATGCTCCTTTTCTTTTTGTAATACTCTCGGTGAAGAAAGAATCCTGGAGACCCAAGATAAAGCCCACTGCTGGTTTTCACATTTATATTGCTGCAGCTGCTGCTTCTTTTTCTCCTTCCTCCTTCTCTTCTTCTTCTACCTCCTCTTCTCCTTCTTCCTCTCTTCCTCCTCCTCCCCCTCCCACTCCCCTTCCTTCTCCTTCTCTTCCTTCTTCTCTTTCTTCTTCTTTTCTGCTGAAATATTTATTGTCTTAAAAACAGTAACATTTTTATTTCACCAGTGCATCTGTAGAGACATTGTAGTTTGACTTGATTTCCTTTAAAGGAAAAATGAGGTCTATATGTTAAGGTAATTAAAATGCAGTTTTACTCAGAATTTAAAACAAATCTATGCCATGGATATTCTGGCTCAACTCTGGACAGCTTCTCTCTCTTTCTTTCTGTCATTCTCCCTGTCTCTTTCAGAAACATCTTTCCATCCTTCTCTCCTGTCTTCCATGTATTTGTTGTTTACAAAAATAGAGAAAAAAATACGTGGGGTAGAAAAGGTAGGACAGGGTAGCATTAGCTTAGCTTCCAAATAGAACTTGGAAAATATCTGCCTGCTTTTCAGAGTCATTTCTAATTCTGAGCTCCAGACTGCGGGGCCAGAATACCTTTGAGGGAGGTCCCCTCTGGTTGCCAGCTCAGATACTCCCATAGGAGGTGGAGGAGGAAGGCGGTCATATGATGTCTAGAGAAACGAAATAGCTCCCCAACTAAAAAACCAAAACCAAAACCAAAACTAATAATTTATTCAGGAATATATTTTGCTTGTTTGTTTCTTTGCCTTGTTCTTTTATACTGGCAACTTCATGATGATAGCAATCATGTTCATTTCATTCATTTGTGTTTTCCTAGTTCCTACCAAGTAGAGGGTGCTTAGTATGTATTTGCTGAATGGCTGTTGATAGTTCACATCTCTCCATCAATGATTCCCTGTAGGGTGTGGCTGTAGGAACTTGGCACACAGGAGCCTGTTCAGTCCTTATGTTGTCTCCACGGCTGCTACTCATGATCTCCATGAGAGATCAGAATCCAGCCATGAGGCACAGAGTGGGGTGACTTACCAAGATCACTTGCTGGAGAACGGTGGTGTTGGAATTCGTACTCAGGCAGGCTGGCTCCAGAGCCTGTTAATAAATATCTGTTGGCTGAGTCGAATATTAATATAAAAGTGGAAAGTCACTTCCTATATCTTGGGTAGTCAAGCAGGGAGGGAGGGAGGGCCTTGGGATTTTTTGGTTCCATTGACAGAATCAACAACCTAGATCAATCCAAAGTTCAGATCACAGGAGTAACGTTTGGTCCTAAAGTGACTTAGTCCATTTCATTCTACCTACATGAGATTTGTTTAATCATATCTTGGGAATTCTTGCCCAAGTTTTGGAGCTGTGCTCTGAACTATGAGCTAATAGACCCATTAGACTGTAAATACTTTGAGGATATAATAATGAATGAATTCACTTAGTTTTTGTTAGGTACCTACAGTACATTCTTAGGTGAAGGGAAGTGTGTATTGTGCGTCTTTATTTCTTCAATAGTCTAGCAAAATACTCTGAGGATGTACTTAAAATATAAGACTCCATAAGTTTATTAATGAACAAGTCCAATGCCAGAGGGTGTATAGGAAGAGGAAGAAGATTGGAGGTGGAAAATAATGAGTTCCTATGGTACAAAGATAAAATCTGAGGCTCAAAATATTTAAGGAGGGTGGAGGAGGCTGAGAAAAAAAAAATGACTGGATTAGGAGGAAGAATACCAAGGAAGTCTGATATTTTATTAGCATAATATTATTTGCATTTCTCTGATTACTACTGGTGATCAACGTTTTTACAAGTGTTTGTTAACTGGGGTGCCTGGGTGGTACAGTTGGTAAGTCGCTGACTCTTGGTTTTGGCTCAGGTCATGATCTCAGGGTCCTGAGATGGAGTCCTGGGTCTCTGTGTCCAACTCTGCACTCAGTGGGGAGTCTGCTTAAGACTCTCTCTCTCTTCCTCTCTGGCTCCCCCATTCACACATTCTCTCTCTCTCTAAAATAAATGAATCAATCTTTAAAAAAAACCCACAAGTGTTTATTAACTATAATATATTCTCTTTTGTTTACAGAGTTTAATAAATGATGGTGTGGTTAGTGGCCAAGAGCACCAATTTTTGCAGGAGATCTTATACTTAAAAATTGTGAAATATGAC
Source organism: Enhydra lutris kenyoni (assembly GCF_002288905.1). Classification (NCBI taxonomy): domain Eukaryota; kingdom Metazoa; phylum Chordata; class Mammalia; order Carnivora; family Mustelidae; genus Enhydra; species Enhydra lutris. The sequence goes on along the minus strand of NW_019154098.1, from coordinate 44,438,667 downwards.
AGATACACAGAAATGTACAAAACACAGCATATAAAATTTGCTAAGGTATTATAAAGTGAACAGCCATGTAGCCACTGGCCAGGTCAGCTATGGCACTGAGAACATTCCAGAAGGTCCTTGAGAGCTCTTCTAGTCACATCACATACCTTCCACTCCTGGATGCATCCCCTATCCCGACTTTTATGATAATTGCTCCTTTACTTTTCATTACATTTTTAAATGCCAAAATATGCATCTTTAAACACTATAATTTAGTTTTGCCTGTTTTTAAACCCTATAGAAATAGAATAATATGATCTTATGTGTTTGGCTTCTCCTGCTCACTATCATTTTTATGAGATTCACCCATGCTGTTCCATGTTACTGTAGTTAATTTTCTGTGCTGGGCAGTATTCCGTTGCACCAGTAGAGCACCGTTATATTGCTGATGGACATGTAACTATTATGAATAAGGCCAACAGGAACATTTCTGTAAATTCCTCTTGGTTCACATGTGCGCACGTTCCTTTATATAACTACTTAGGGTAGAACCACTGGTTCATAAGGTTTGCATATATTCAACTTTAGCAGATAATGTCAGACTCTTTTCCAAAGACGTTGTAGTTGCAGCAATTTATACTTCCACCTGTAAGGTATAAAAACTCCTGTAACTGCAGGTTTTCTCCAACACTTTTTTTTTTTTTAAGATTTTATTTATTTATTTGACACAGAGAGAGATCACAAGTAGGCAGAGAGGCAGGCAGAGAGAGAGGGGGAAGCAGGCTCCCTGCTGAGCAGAGAGCCCGATGTGGAGCTCGACCCCAGGACTGTGGGATGATGACCTGAGCCGAAGGCAGAGGCTTAACCCACTGAGCCATGCAGGTGCCCCTCTCCAACACTTTTTATGATTAGTTTTTTGTTTTCTTTTTCAGGGTTAGCTTTCCTGGTGGATATATCATGGTATCTCATAGCACTTTGTTTGCATTTCAATGGTTATCAGTGAAGTTCAGCACCTTCACATATTTTGATCAACCCTATGGATTTCCAGTGTCCTGTTTGTCTTCAAACAGAAATGCCTTTTTCTTAAAAATGATTTAAAGAAAATCTTACTTTGTTGAACAAGTTGCTTGTGAAAGCTTTATGTTGCATATACCTTTTTCCACTCTTCAGCTGGCCTTTCCATTCTTTCAATGATGCTTTAGATGAACAGACATTTTTAACTTCAATGTAATCGAGATTATCAATTTTTATAATTATAATTTTTTAAAAAGTTCCTGACCTTGAAATCATGAAAATACTCTTTTATGCTGTTTTGTAAAATTTTATTGTTTTGTTTTTTCACATTTAGATCTAGTCCTCTTGGAGTTGAGCTTTAAGTATGTTCAATTTCATCATCTCCATATGAATACAAAATTATCTAGTATCATTTCTTGGGGAAAAAAAAAACCCAACTCAAGAGCAACTCTCTTTCCTCCGTGACTCTGCAGTGGCATTTCATCATAAATCAAGTGTCTGTTCCTTGGATATCAGTTCTGTTCCATTGGTTGATAAAGGATGCGCACACACATACACAGATCTTAAATATTATACCGTTATAATAAGTTGATATTTTTTAGAGAAAGTCTTCTCATCTTTTTATTCTTTTTCTAAAATACCTTAGTTATTCTTGGACCTTTGCATTTTCTTGTATATTTTAGAAACAGCTTGTCAAATTTAAAAAAGAAACAAACCTATTGGGATTCTTTGGGATTGTATATTTATTTATCAAATTGCAGAGATTTGACATTTTCCCAATATTGAGTTCAGGCTCTGAATATGATGTTCTCTTCTCCCTCACTTGAATCTCTTTAATTAATCTCAATAATGCTTTATAGACTATTCTAGTTCAAGATGGTGACATAGAAATATCCTGAACTCACCTCCTCCTATGGATACAATGAATCTCTAGGTACATATGGAAAATTTTTCTGCTTAAAAAACCTGAAACAACTACAAATTGAGCAAATGAGAAAAAAATAACACATCAGAGTGGTAAAAGAGGACATAATATCACCATAAAGTCCACCCTGGGCACAGTGTCCCACAGTCAGGCTGGAACTTGAAACCCGGAGCTTCCTCCTGAGGAGAAATGTGTTTGAATCCCACACTGGGTATCCCACGTTTTAACACATAGAGATGAGTCCCCCAAACATCTAACTTTGAAAACCAATAGGGCTCATGTCCCAAGACCCACAAGACTGTTGTGATCTGAGAAACCACTTTTAAAATATGTTTGGAGGAACCTGACTCAGGGCCCAGCTCAGAGGCAGCTGATCAGGCCTAAACTGAGAGTGAAGGGGACTCACCTGTTTATATTAAGTGTGGTCCTGAGGGACAGGCCCCTAATGTAATATACGCATATAGGAGACTGCTGGAACACTCTTCTGGGGAACAGACACTGCAGGTGCAAATTTTGAGCTCTTTCTCTCCTATACTCCAGAGCACCAATATCCTTCAGAAGGGATCTTTTACCACGCTTTGGTGCCCTAATTTTTTTTTTTTAAGATTTTATTTATTTATTTGACAGAGAGAGATCACAAGTAGGCAGAGAGGCAGGCAGAGAGAGAGGCAGAGAGAGAGGGGGAAGCAGGCTCCCTGTGAGCAGAGAGCCTGATGTGGGACTCAATCCCAGAACCCTGAGATCATGACCTGAGCTGAAGGCAGAGGCTTAACTCACTGAGCCACCCAGGCACCCCTGATGCCCTAATTTTTATGGCTACCACCTAGGGGATGTTTCTTGATCACCTGGTTCTGGAGACCAGGAGAATTTGCATTACTGGTCTCAAGGGACTGTAATTATCAGTATCACCTAGAAAGGAGCTCATATCCTTGTCTAGCACCCCAAATTTTGCAATTGCTTCCAGGGGACACCTCTACATTGCCTAGCTCTGGGTCAGTAAGTCTTATGCTTGCAGGTCCCATAGGACTGTAACCAATGGAGAAAAAGTTTTAAACAGCTACCACCACCCCCACCCCGAGTACAATAAGAGGAAATAGACCCAGAGCCCAGTTTTTCAGTGAAGGAGGCCTGTTAGCTAATCATTGTGAATGCAGCCTGAGGGTCAGACTCCTAATTAAATGTACATCTTGGTGCCAACTGTAATCTTTTCCAGAAACTTGGAGGGCAGGTGCTATCTTTGTGATATATGAGAGAAAGGAGCAGAAATCTTATTTGAAGAAATATTTGCTAAACTCTTCCTTAACGTGGGGAAGGACACAGACATCTAGATTCAGGAAGCCCAGAGAGTTCCAAATAAGAGGAACCCAAAGACCCAGGCCAAGGCACATTATAATGAAAATTTCAAAAGTTAAAGACAAGGAAAGAATATTAAAAGCAGCAATAAAAAGAACAGCTTGTTTAAAGGAACCCCTATAAGACTATCAGCACATTTTTCAGCAGAAACTTTGCAGGCCAGAAGAGTGGCACGATATATTCAAAGTGCTCGGGAAAAAAATACCAAGAGTACTCTACTCAGCAAAGTTATCATTCAGAAGGGGAGACAAAGAGTTTTCCCAACAAGCAGAAGCTAAAGGAGTTCATCACCACTAAGTTGGCCTTAACAGAAATGTTAAAGAGACTTTTTTTTTTTTTTTTTTTAGCTGAAAAGAAAGGGCAGTCATTAATTACAAGAACTCATAGGAAAGAATAAATCTCACTGTGAAGGTGCACATATGGTAAAAGGATTGAGTTGATTATTTATAAAGTTAGGATGAAGATTAAAAGACAAAAGTAGTAAAAATAACTATGATTACAATAATTAGTTAAGGGCTACACAAGGTAAAAAGATATAAAATGTAACATCCAAAAAATAAAACATGGTGGGGAGAGAATAATAATGTTGACCTTTACGATGGACTCAAATATAAGTTGTTATCCATTTAAAATTGACTGTGATGTATCTGTTACTATATTTAAGCCTTGTGATAACCACAAGGCAGATATCTATAGTAAATACATAAAAGATAAAGGAATATAGCGTACCATTGAAAGAAATTACCAAACTACAAAGGAAGAGAGAAAGAGAAGAAAAGAAAGGAACAGAGAAGTTATAAAAACAGCCAGAAAATAAATACAAAATACCTATTAATAATTATTTTAAATGTGAATGGGCCAAACTCTCCAATTGAAAGACATAGAATGACTACATGGCTAAAAAGCAAGACCCATCTACATGCTGCCTACAAGAAACTTGTTTTAGATGGAAGGACATAAACATACAGAAAGTGAAGGGACAGAAATTTCATGCAAATAGAAATAGCAACAAAAAAATGCTGAAGTAACTGTATTTACATCAGAAAATAGGCTTTAAAGCAAAGACTACAATAAAAGAAAGAGTGTCACATAATAATAAAGGGGTCAACCTAACCTAAGAAGATATAGCATATGTAAATATTTATGCACCTAACATATGGAGACCTAAATATATAAAACAAATGTTAACAGACCTAAAGAGAAAAATAGACAGAAATACAATAATCATAGGGAACTTTAATACCACACATACATCAATGGATGGATCATCCAGGCAAAAATATCAATAAGGAAACATTGGTCTTCAATGACATGTTAAGCCAGATAGACTTAACAGATATTTACAGAACATTTTATTCAAAAGCAACGGAATACACAGTCTTCTCAAGGGCACATAGAACATTTTCCAGAGTAGATTTATATGGTAAGTCCCTGAACAAGTCTTAAACACTTAAGAGGATTGAATTCATATCAAGCATCTTTCTGACCAAAATGGTATGAAACTAGAAACTAATTGCACAAAAAACTGGAAAATTCATATATATATATTGAGATTAAACAATACACTACTGAACAATCAATGAATCAAAGAAGAAATCAAAAAATAAATAAAAAAATACCTGGAGACAAATGAAAACAGAAATGTAATACACCATAATTTATGGGGTTCAGGAAAAGCAGTTCTTAGAGGGAGGTACTTGAGTCTAACTCAAGAAACAAGAAATGTTTCAAATAAACAACCTAACTTTACCTCTAAAGGAACTAGAAAATCCATGCTCATGGATTAGAAGAATTAAGATTTTAAAAATGTCCATACTACCCAAAGCGATATACAGATTCAATGCAATCCCTATCAAAATTCCAATGCCATTTTTCACAGAAATAGAACAAACAATCCTAAAATTTATATGGAACTGTAAGAGACCCTGAGTAGTCAAAGCAATCTTGAGAAAGAAGACCAAAGGTGGAGAATCATGGTCCTTAATTTCAAACTATATTACAAAGCTGTAGTAATTAAAATAATATGGTATTGGCATAAAAATAAACAGATTAATGAAACAGAATAGATACCCAAGAAATAAACTCACACATATATGATCAATTAACTTACACCAAAAGAGACAAGAGTATACAATGGGAAAAGAACAGTTATTTCAATAAACGATGTTGAGAAAATTGGACTGCCCACATGTAAAAGAATGAAAATGGACCACCGTGTTATACCATCCACAAAAATTAACTCAAAATGGATTAAAGACTTGAATATAAGACTTGAAACCAAAATACTCCTAGATAAAAATATAGGTAATCTTCTTGACATGGGTCTTGGTGATAATTCTTTGAATCCAACATCAAAAGCAAAACCAACAAAAGTAAAAATAAGCAAGTGGGACTATACCAAACAAAAAACTTCTACACAACAAAGAAAATCATCTACAAAATGAAAAGGCAAACTACTAAATGAGAGAAAATATTTGCAATCGTTTATCTGATAAGGGGCCAGTATACAAAATATACAAAGATTGTGTACAACTCAATAGGAAAAAATAACAAATCCAACTAAAAAATGGGCAGAAGATCTGAATAGACATTTTCCAAAGAAGGCATACAGATGGCCAATGCTTACATGAAAACATGTTTCAAATCATTAATCATCAGGAAATGTAAATTAAAACCACAGTGAGATATCACTTCACACCTATTGGCATGGCTATTCAAAGAATCAAGAAATAAAAATTGTTGGCAAGGCTGTGGAGATAGGGAGCCCTTGAGCACTGTTGTGAATGTAAATTGGTGCAACCACTGTGGAAATGGAGGTTCCTCAAAGAATTAAAAAAACAACTACCATATGATCCAGTAATTCCTCTTCTAGGTATTTATTTGAAGAAGATGAAAACACTAACTCAAAATGATACACACACCCTCATATTGATTGCAGCATTATTTTACAGTAGCCAAGATATGGAAACAACCTAAGTGTCCACTGATGAAATTGAGATATGTACATAGATATAGATATATATAGATATAATTCAGCCATAAAACATAATGAATCTTGCTATTTATGACATTTTATATGTAAAATTGAGATATATATATGTATGTGTGTGTGTGAAATCTTGCCATTTGTGACACCATGGGTAGACCTTGGAGGCCTTACACTAAGAGAAATAAGTCAGACAGAGAAAGACAAATACAGTATGATCTCTGTTATATGTAGAATGAATATATAATGTGTATTTATGTGTGTGTATACACACACACACACACACACACACACACACATATATATATATATAATCTCCAAACTCATGGATGTAGAGAACAGATAGTGTTGCCAAAAACATGTGGTGTGGGGGGTCAGAGAAATAAGTTAGATGTTTCTGCATTTGTTTAAATAAATTGAACAAGTTTTTAAAATAGCCAAAAAGAGGGGCACCTGGGGAGCTGAGTTGGTTAAGTGTCCACCTGTTGATTTTGGCTCAGGTCATGATCTCAGAGTCATAAGATCGAGCCCCATGTAGGACCCCCACTTAACAGGGAGTCTGCCTGAGATTCTTCTCTCCCTCTCCTTCTGTCCCTCCCTCCCTCCACCTTTCTCTCTCTCTGTGTGTCTCTGAAATAAATAAATAAATCGTAAAAATAAAAATAGGCAAAAAGAAATAATACTTTAAGTGTTTTTTTCAAATCCTTGGTAGATTTATTCCTTGGTATTTGGTATTTGACATTTTTGGTGCTCTTTAATTTATAATTTTCAAAAATCTCATATTCTAACCCTCTTGGCTAGTATATAGAAATACTATTGGTTTTTTATACTAAACTGTGTCTAGTAATTTTACTAAATTCAGATAATTGTTTTAATAATTTACCCATAAATTCTTTTGTATTCTTCAGGTGCACAATCTGCCTCTCCTTCCCTTGTCATACACACAGAATTTGGCCGCAGGCTAACTTACACCATGCGTTCAATGCCTAATAGTAAATATTAAATATAAAACCATTCCCGTGTCTCACCTGATCCAAAAGTTTGGACTAGGGCTTGAGCACTTTTATTCTGAAGGATTTTCCAAATAATTCTGATGGAAAAGCCTGGCTTGAACCATTGTTCTATACCAGTGAAATGATGTGAAATACAAATCAAGTTTTTGTATAAATCAAGCCCTAAATGTGTTTTGCTCTTAACTGTCTGAGAGGAACTGAGGCAAAAACATTCCTTGCTCCAATTTCCCTTTTACCCTTGATTTGAGAAAGGTACGCTTGAAACAACAACAACAACAACAAACTTTGAAAGAAATTTAAATGGCAGGTTTGCTTGTAAGGAAAAATAGAACTAACTTATTTTCTTTCTTTCTTTCTTTCTTTCTTTCTTTCTTTCTTTCTTTCTTCCTTCCTTCCTTCCTTCCTTCCTTCCTTCCTTCCTTCCTTCCTTCCTT